>NW_024581096.1:2833401-2931179 GCF_017639235.1 Corvus kubaryi | reverse complement strand
AAAAAAAAAAAAAAAAAAAAAAAAAAAAGAAAGAAAGAAAACGCTACTTCGCAGGCTGCTTAAACTCCCTGTGCCGTTGTGTGCGCGGTGAACTCAGGGACAGTCGCACGGCGCCAAGCCTTTCCTTGCTGGGAAACACTCGGTCAAAGGCATTTAAAAAAAATAATCCCCATAAATCTCCATGTATAATGAGGCGTGCGGTTGGGGTTTTAAGTCCCATCAATTCCCTCTGTTGTGACAAAGGGAACCCCGGTGAACTGGAAGGTCTTAGCATACCAGGAGAGCTGTCAGGCACACGTAATGCAGACGGGGACATTGCTTTAAGAACTTTGCAAGATTACCAAACACGGGTGCTTTTCCCCCAAGAACATCCACTTGAGGGTTTCACAAACAGGGAAGCAACGCGCCCCAAACTCCTTCCTCCGCTCGAGGAGTCGCCTTCAGCCTCCATACTCACACTGCCAGACCGAGGTCGGACTCAGTCCACCGCCGACGCCTGGTAAATCCAAGAATAATCCCCAACACGGCGGTTTCCTGCATAGGGTGGTTTTGTTTTACCGATGCTACTCGGGCAGACGCTGTGGTTTACAGCCACCACAAGCAACGACCTGCAAACCCTAAGTCTACCCAGAATGATGGAGAGTGGAAGGGAGGCGGGAGCGCCGGCACCCGGCAACGGAGGCCCGGAGAGACGAGGGCGGCCACGGAGCCCTGCCGGGCTGGGCGTCCCCAGCGGAGCCCTGCCCTGATCCGGGGGGCTTGTCCAGCGGGCGTAGAGAGAGTGACTCGGGCGCGCTGCGCGGAGCGGGGAAGCCGGAGTCCCCCGCCCTTCGGACGGCGCTGCGCAGGGGCTGGGCGGGGGCACACTGCGGCTCGGGGCAGGCGGGTGGAGGAAGTAACAGGACCCCGCTTGCCCCGTCCCGGAGTGGTGGGCTTCACTGCCGGCAGAATTTGCACTTGATAATTTTCTTAAAAGCACTTTGGAAGTCTTTGTTGAAATAGGCATAGATAATGGGGTTGAGAAGGGAGTTGGAGTAGCCCAGCCAGTTGATGACTGCCCCCAGCCACTCGGGCATGTAGCACTTACTGTCACAAAAGGGCAGGACCAGGGCCACGATGAAGAACGGCAGCCAGCAGAGGATGAAGGTGCCCATAATGATGCCCAGGGTCTTGACAGTCTTCCTCTCCCGGGACAGAGCCATTCTCCGTTTAGCTTCCGTGTTCTTCTCGTTGCGGCTCTCGAAGGAGGGCGGCGGTGGGGAGCCGCACGCCTCGCTGGGTAGCGGCAAGTGAGTCTTGGAGGAACTGTTGCAGTGCTGGACCTCGATGATCTCCAGGGCGGTCCCGTCCTGGCCCTGCCGCACCGCGCCGTTGACACAAGCGCCGGGTTTGGGCTCTACAGTCCGCCGCCAGCCCTTGCCGGGCTCCCCGTTGCCTTTCTTCACGGTGGCCGGAGAGAGGGTGAGGCAGGTGTCGGCGATTTTTTTCTTCTCTGCTTTCTTGACTGTCTTGCGGATCCTAAAGCGTGCCGCCTTGAAGATGCGACCGTAGAGCACCAGCATGAGAAGAAGCGGAATGTAGAAGGCGCCGAAGGTGGAGTAGATGGTGTACCCGTGGTCCTTGCTGATGGTGCAGGCGTCGGGGTTCGAGCGGTCCTCCGGCGTCCTCCAGCCCAGCATGGGCGGGATGGATATCAAGAAGCCGATAAGCCAGGTCAGGCTGATGAGCACGGCCGCCCGCCGGGGAGTTCGCTTGTTAACATAGTCGATGGGGTCCGTGATGGCCCAGTACCTGTCCAAGGCGATGGCGCACAGGTGCAGGATAGAAGAGGTGCAGCAAAGCACGTCCAGCGAGATGAAGATGTCGCAGGTGACCTGCCCCAGCGTCCACTTGTTCAGCACCTGGTAGAGGGCCGCCATGGGCAGCACCAGCACGGACACCATGAGGTCGGTGACGGCCAGCGAGCCGATCAAATAGTTGGCCACGGTTTGCAGGGAGCGCTCCAGGGCGATAGCTGCGATCACGCAGGCGTTGCCACTCACGGCGCACAGGATAAGTGTGCCCAGGAGCAGGGAGGTGAGCACCTGGTAGCCCAGGGTCACCTCGGCGAGGCCGGGGCCGCTTGTTTCCTCGGGGGAGCGCGCTGGGGAGGTAGTGTTGTTGGCCACATCCATGCCGGGCGGGGGGGCGGGGGAGGGGGTCGCTTCAGGAGATAGACATGGGAAGAGGCGCCGGTCACTTGTGCGCTCCCCTGGCAGGAGGCATCGGCGCCCCGTGCGGTTTGGCCACGCCGGGCACCCCCCGCTCCACCACCCCTCCCTCCCCTATATAGCGCGGCGGGAGGCGGCCGAAGCTCGGAGGACGGCGGCTGGCGGAGCCGCCCCGCGCCCGCCCATCCCCGCCGCCTCTGCCCAGCGCGCAGCCCCGCGCGGTGGGGGCGGCCCTCCTGCCGCCGCTTGCCGAGATGCTGCCCCTCGCTCTGCCGCTCTCCCGCGCCGTTCCTCCCTGCTCTGCCTCTCCGCGCTCCCCTTTCTCCCTCCTCTCCTTGCCTCCTTACCCTCGCCCCTCCCCCTCCCCGTCCACTCCCCACCCTCCGCCCCTCCGCGGGGGTCTCGCTGGGTCGCCATCGTCGGGTGGGCGCGGATGTCATTCCCCTTCGTCCCCACCTGTTTGGAGGGACACCGCAGAGAAACTCTCCACGACTCCCCCTCTTACCCCCGCCCTTTACAAATCGTTCCGCAGCTCTGCGCCCGGCAGTGGTGGCTCTGGGCTATCCCGCAGGACCAGCGCCGAGGCGGAGGGGAGACAAGGGGAGAGGGAATTCTGTGAGCGGGCACTGCTGGCTGCGGCGCGAGGGCAGCGCACACCCGGGCTGCCTGGGGCTGGGGTGCCGAGCGGGCGGCGCTGGAGGTGTCGATCGCCACCTGCAGGCAGGCGGTGGCCGCCCGAGGGCGCGGCGCCCGCGGGACTCGGCCGGGCACCGCCGGCGCGGGACCGGCCTGGCCGTGCGGCTCGGCACTCGCCTGCCCGGCCGCCGCAGCGAGCTGCCGGGGCTGCCCGGGAGCGGCACCAGCCATGCAGGGGCAGAGAAGCGGGAGCGCGGCCGGCAGCGCTCGTGTGTGTCTCGAGAGGGACCCCTGTACAGCCCGACAGGGCTCCCACTCGGCCGCTGGTGAGTGCTGTAGCGATGAAAGCCCTGTTGGGATGATTCATGCCGTCGGCCCAGCGCCCTGCCGTCGAGGGCTACGAGCCGGTGCGCAGCTGCCCGCCCGCCCGGTTCCCCGTAGAACGGCGATATTGCTCCTCGGCCCTCCCGAGAGGCGAATGACGGTACAGCGCACTAGTGAAATGACTGTCCTCTCACGACATTAACAACCGCGACAGCAACAAAAATAAGTGGTAAAAAAGACTGAAAAAATCCCAAAACAATAAAATGTTGTAGGTTGTAGTTCAATCCGATAGGAGAGGAAAAAGGCTGTGTCTGAAAGTGAAATGAGAAACATCACTGAAAGCAATCTTAAATAAAAAAAGTGTCAGATTGGCACATCATAAGCAAATCAGTTATTATCCAGTAAGTAGAACCAACAACCACAAACAAACAAACAAAAAAGTGGTTTTGTTTACAGGGTTAACTCTATCTGTCTGTGAAAGGCAAACGAAAGTTCTCCAACACAACTTCTATAACAGGTTTCCTACTATCTTGCAGCTCATTGTTTTTAATAACTTGAGATCTTTCATTCTGTTCTGTAATTCTGCCATGCAAGCTCAGTAAGCGCAAAGAGCCAAATAAGTAATTGCCTAACAGGAAGATTTGCTGATTCTAACTTAATCAAACTTGAGATGACGTTCAGAGTCTGCTTTGCACACCCTCAGGTTTCCTTCATCTTCTGTCAGTCAACAGTTCAAGCTGAATTTACAGCTTCAAAACGTTTGGACAGATCCCAGCCAGTACCTTTTTACGAGGGTTCCAGACAGCATCTCTCTGCCCCTAGGCTTGCGTTCTCCTCTGTAAATGATCAAGGCTTAGAGATTAGCTGGATCAGAGCTGCACCCCTGCATGCCTGTTGTCCCAGCTGCTCACACTAACATTTACAAGATCTGTGTCCTACTGAATGAAGACTTAATGCTGTTGAGACACAGACGAAATGTAATCGATATTTAAGTATGCATTATGGTTTCACTGTCAACACCAATTTTCTTTTTAATGTCTCCTTAAATGCATGACACGGTTGGCTTCTAAGCAACTACCTCTTTAAAGACTGTTCTCCTTCAGTGAAATCAAAGTTTGTGCTTCTTGCTATTTAGCACCAGCCTGAGTTTAAAAATAAAAATTTAAAAAAAAGAAAAAAAAAAGCATGTCTGGGAGGCACGGAAATCTCGAGCAGATTCTCCCAGCTTTCTTGCATGGTGGTGGGCAAGTCATTAGCCTAATTAGATTATCTTGAAATTAGCGTTTCAAAGCCACAGGGGATTCGAGCTTTTGGGGAAACTGTTTCCAGAGATGTTTTGTGCTGACATGGCCAAGTGAAGCTAATCCCAGACACTTTTTGGCAAGAAATCCAATGAGAAAACATTGACAGGGTCCTTTTTCAACTGAAATATTTTAAATCGGCTTTAATTTTTAAATTTTTTTCAGAGTTCGAAATTCATCTCTCTCTGAATTAAATTGAGATGCAATTTAGGCAACCGTGGATGAAGGGGAGGGAGTAGGAGGTGGAAGATGTAGACGAAGGGAAAATTCACCCTTTTGATGTGAGAGTGTCTTTAATCCTACTAAGCATTTAAACACCAAAATTCCACTTAAACTTTTAAGCAACTAAATGATGTCCTAATGTCTTTAGATAACCCAGGTGAAGAACCTAGGGAAATTCTTGGAAAACCATATAGTCATACAATCCAACCTGACTTGACAGTAAATGAAAACTTTACACACACAAAAAGGCAAAACATTAATATTATTCAGTTAAGATACAGCAGCAAACAAGGGGGTCCTCTGTAAGTACAAAAAGAAAAAGCATTAACGATGGTGTCAGAACATTATTTTCTGAAAAATTTCATTCTACTTTTCAAAAATAGAAAAGGAGAGACTACATGTTCTTGATGCTCTCAGATTATAAATGTATTATCTATTTGTCAAAGTAAAACTAAAATGCCATAATTTGATTGCAGCATTTTGTTCCTGCAATTGCATATTGCACTTTGGTTTGAAAAGGATTTGAATCTTGGGCTTTTTTTAAACTTTTCACCATGATAAAATGCAGCACTTGTGGTATTCAAGAAATTATATTCCAGTAATGATTTCAGAATTAAAGGATTAAGGAACTAGGGAGTGAAGGAAATTAATTATTTCAGTTCACTGAAACTGATAGTGTGTGTACAGGTTTCTGTGAGAGAAGTTCCAAACAGGTGGAAGGAAACACGTGACAGGAGGCAACCTACCAAATAGTTCCTTCTTGAATTTTCTATTTAGGCATCTTGGAAGTATAGTCAAAAGGAATTATCACTACATAGTTCAAAACCTTCTGAGATACAGCTGTAACTTTAAAATACAGAGAAGCAAACAAGAACTTAGTGTCTGAAGTGACTGTATCATTGAAACACATCCTCTTCACACAAGGACATGTAAGATCCACTTCAGGATATCTGCTCCCATCTTTCATAAAGCACAAAATATTTCACAGTACTTTAAAAAATGTAAGCTTTATCCTGTAAAACACTGAAAGATAACAGAAGGCGACCAAAAATCTTAAGGCCAAAGTTAGTGTTGTAGCTGCATAGCTCTCAGCCAAACTGTTTTGGATCAAAATGAGTCCAGGTTTAGTAAACTGCTTAGTCCTGACTTTGTGGACAAGATGAATCAGCTGGGACAGTAAGTGACTTTCAGTACCAGTAGCAGAACTGTTTCCTGTGTCCTATCTCTGGGTATAGCCAGTTTGTGAAATTCTGGATATGAGTCAAACTCATACTTCTGAAGTGGGAAAAAAAATAAATTAATCCTACAATTAGTCTAATCAGAATAAATACACTACAAAGCCGGTACAACAACACAACAAGGAAGTATGAATTTTCAACTTCTGAATCACCTTTGTGCCATTTTAGTATTTTTTCCTCTTTTAGAGCAAGGAAGTGGGCTGTGTAGTTTTCCATGCCATCCTGTCCAGCCAGCCAAAAGCTGGTGAGCTGTGGCCCACTAGCAGCTGTGCAGAACTGAGACATTCCTTTAGTCCTGCAAGATCATCTGGGATCTAACAGAGGGTAGAACACAAGCACATCACTCAGCTTCAGCGCCGTTAGGTGCTGCAAAATACTGAGATATCTCTCAAGCTGCTCCTTACCATTCCCAGTTCTGTACCAAACAATGGCACCCAAGGCCAGGCCTGGAAAGATCTGTTAGCTCCATGCTGGACATGCTAAGTAGCAGTGCTGCTTTATGGCTTTAAGATGCCTTGAGAATGGTACAGCTGGGTTCACTGTTGCAGCAGGGATTACTGCAACAGTTCACATGCTGTGATTTCAGCTTTTGGTGGCACAGCTCCAAAGCCAGTCATTTCTATTCCCTCTTTATTGCACACTTAGAACCAGATCAGTAATCTGGGCCTGACAACCCAGAGGAACAATCTGAAAGAAGCAGGAATAACTACCATCTCAGAATGCTGAAATGCCTCTCTATTTTTTTTTCCATAGTATTGACCATATTTTCCATCGCCTCAGATATCCCACTTGACATTGTCATAATAGAAAACAGTGGGCTGATGACAAGTTCCCATGTCCTATTCTCATTCCATTCATCTGCCTTACTGCAACTCTTATGCTCATCATTTTTATTAAAGACAGAAACTAATTCTTTATAACATGCACACATATTTATTTGGTACTTTTGCCTTTCTCTGCCAAGAGTTTACAGTAGTAACTAAAATTACATCATAACTCAGCAGGGCTCACGAGAGGGGATAATCCATTTCACCTCACACTCTTAGAAGTAATAGAAGAGTAGGTAAACATTTCATCTAAAATGAGTAAGTGTTATGTATATTCAAGCAATATCACTGAAGTGAAACTGTTACTAGAGATGCCTGCTAAGTAAATCATGGGGCAGCTTTTATGCAAGTCTAGAAGTATAAAGATCAAATTTAAAATGTTTGCTTTCATATTCTCCCTCTGTAAAGTAAAGAGACTTTCAAGCATGTTTGTTTGAACATAAGTTTTCATAAGTTTGCAGAAAATTCTCGGAATTTTGACATTCTATGAAAACTGGAATTTAGGATTCATTTTCCATGCTGCCCCTTCTGTATAACAGTGCAGCTGTGATGAAGGAAGAGCTGTGATAATGTCTTTTAACCATTTGTGCACATTCTTGATACTAAAGCTGCTAAGCATGAATTTGACTTCAGAAGAAACTCTGGGCAAATCTACTTAGTCATCTTAATCATGCTGTGGGGGGAACAAAGCAATGTTCCAGCTCTGCTGAGGTTTTTATCAGCACATCCATGTCAGAGACAAGGGACAGCAATGCACAGAACTGGTGCATTAGGAGCTGGTAAGAATCACCTCTGTGGTGCAATGCAGTCCCAAGAATCCAGAATATTGCCTGAATGGATTATTAAAAACTGTGTTCTGATATTTGCGATCTAATTAAAAAATACTCACTCGCAATTCATGCTTTCTCAAAGTTTTCAAAAAAAAAATCATCTTAATATTATCCCATACACAACTCTAAAATTGATAACTAGCACTGAGGAACGTCTTGGTTAAATCAGGCTTTTTCTTACAGCTAATTAAGATTATTTCATCTATTTATTTAACAGTCACATTGATCTTATAGCAAAACACATAACTAGCTTAAACTGCTGAAAATACATACCCCCTTCCAGAAGTATTCTAGATCTTAAGCAATTTTCACAGGTTTTATACAATGTTTGCCTAACTGTTTAAACAAGGAGTGCTGATATATTCCAGGCTTCGCAATAATTTCTAGTTTTTCTCTCACTAGTTATTTTATTTATGGATACATTTTAGCAGAAAAACTCAGGTTTTTTTGTTTGTTACCTTACCCCAAGCACCCCCTTCAAAAAAAAGACTGGCTTCTAAATGGGAAGGACTTTAATACAATGAGCATTAAAAGACTTTCAAATAAATTTTCATTTAAGGAGATTTATGCTCTAAAGATTTTTATTGCAAGGATATTTTTTGCCATTTTTTATATGTATAGTATTTCACTTCAGAGGAGACAAAGAAACAAATTATTCTATAAGAACAGTAAGTTATGAAAATACATCTCTAACTAGACTTCTACAGGCATCACCTTTAAATATCAGGCCAATCTAAATGAGTTTATCAGGATTTTCCAAAACAAAGTTAAGGTATATGAATCTTTCAATTGAGTTGCAGGTATAACAACTGATGACTTCTGCTCTTACCATGTCAGAACTTCAATACTACATTAGATTAAAAGTAAATTAAATACGCATCATTGTCTCCTTATCAACAAAGACAGAAACCAGAGTTTCAAAATTATTGCTTATAAAGGATATAAATTCTCCAATTTTATGCACACTGGCTGGAGCTCAACAGTAGCGCCTGCAGTTCAGTATATTAATCCATGTCAAGTTTTAGAAAAGATGTTATTATGATTTAATTTCAATTTTCTCACATTTAAATTAATGTAATACTCTTATTTTAAAAATACAGCTTGGAAAAAGCAGGGCTGATGTATAGACAATAAAGGTTTTGCCTTTGCAAAGTAACTTTCTCCTTTTAAATGAAAAACAAGTTGTTTTATCAACACAGAGATGAGTCACATGGAGTTACAGAGGCCCACACAGACTCTGCTTTTAGACTGACACTGACAAAGGCCATGAGGATATTGTCTTTGCTGATCTATTAATCTCCTTTACCTAGGGCATTAGTTGGCACAGTAGTAAACCACCATCTATTCCGAAGAACCTGGGGCCTTGTTCAGGAAGAAAAGTTGTGGGATTTTTTGCTGGAAGTAAATGTACTCTTGAGGAATTATTCAGCTGCAGCTGCCTTCTTTTTCTTTATGAGTTTTCCTGGTACAATTTCTGTGCCATGCACAAATGCTAGTGCTTGAGGCAGTTGGAGTGTACAGCCAGGGATGCAGTGTAAGGTAGAAATGCCCCTTCAGCAGCATCCCCTACCTGATGCCAGTTTAAAAGTGTTCATTCACTGTTGCCACTCATTAACTTTCAGGCACCCTACTGACTAATAGGTTTCAGGTTAAGTTAATCACCCAGTGTTCCTATGTAACAAATGGAGTTCATCAATCCACAAAAAACATACACAAAAGTTGCTGCCTTGAGCATACAGCCTCTTAATCCTTCCATGATCAAATGCTAAGAAGAGTGTTTCTTAGCCTGTTCTCACCAAAGCTGTTCAGCTACCCAATTCCATCAGCAGAGCTAGAAAACTCAGGAAATTGCTGTCTGTTTTCAAACAGTTTTAAAAATCCTGGGGCTTTGGGTATAGAGTGATGAAAGGCAGCGCTACTACCTTGTCTTGGTTGTGTTTGTATGGGATTAAGCCAGTTCAAAATAAACCTGCTGGACAGAGTTCAGTCTGTGAATCCACATAGATGAGTTCTCAGTGTTGCTAGGAAACAATCAGTTCTGTGTGTTCATAACAGCAACAATGTGGGTTCTCTTGAGCTGACCAGGGAAATAAACAGTAGAAAAGGCCAGGATACCAATGAGTAGCTCAGGCCACTGTCCCCCACCTCATTTCCAGTCTATTCACCAGATGGCCTTAAAGGACATCAGCAAAGGAAACCATACAATGAGGGCAAATAGATATTTTGGCTAACTATGCCACTTGGAGGCACACAGAGAGCAACACATTATATGACCTAATGAATGAGTTTACTATCAAGATAAGCCATACAGATCCTGTCTGCTACAATGGAACAAAGCTCATGAAGCTACACTGAAGTGAGATTTGATCAAATCTCAGCACTAGGGAAAGAGTATGGGAGGTTTCATATAATTTCTTGGGTGATGATGTTGTTCCTTGATGACATTAATTCTTTTTCAGTGTTTTTATGATGTGTTAATCACTCTTTATAAGCTCCTAAACTCTAAGCAAAATTTCTGTCCTCTCAGGACCTCTATCATATCTGCCACAGACGTTCACCATTCCCTTTCTAGTCAAGTCATCTGAACTCCCTCTTCACAGTTTCTGTTGTTACTCAGTTAAATTCAAAATAAGTAAAAATGGGTGAGGTTTTTTTAGCCTGAGATCACCTAATTAGGGTTTCCTCATTTTTAATCTCACCTGAGCAGATGAGATCAGACTTTGAGGCCCTCAAAGCTATCTGAATGGCACACTACAACTGTGTAATTGTACTGCAATATCCTGCTAAAACTTCTAGGAATCTTCATCTACAGGTAGGCTTTTTGAGAATGAAAGTCTTACCCATAGGCACATGTTAAAATGAACTCAGTTGCAAAGCTAGCAACTTATTAATTTGATTATAGGCTGCTTCCATTTACATCAAAGAACTCATCATTGTAGTACCGGTATCTGTGCCACTACAAAAAAAAAAAATCCAAAAACCAGGAAAAACATTAAAAAGAAAAAACATAAGACAAGGTATTAAGAAAATTTTAACAAACCAGACTCTTCCTTTCCATTTTCTGCAATAATTTTCTCTTAATGACTGTTCATACAAAAGAGTCACGATATGTTTTATACATCTAGTACATCATGTATCCCACAAGGTTTGTCACAGTTTTTCTTGATAAGACAAATTTTATGTTAGTCATGAAAGACTAGACAAGCTTTTTTTAACCTGTACTCTGGTGCAATACACAATTGCATTACTGTAAAGAAGAGTAGCATTATGTCCCTGAGAGGAGCAATTAATTTCTGTCTTTCCACTTCTTCAGAGGGGAGAGTAAAATGCCAGTTTTTACCTCTTTCTGTCCATCTCCTTTAGAAGAAAAAGGAGTACAGCAAAAGGTTCTTTATTCCTTCCTCTCTGAGTACCTGCGGGACATTCTATTTTCCCCCACGCGACACTGATTATGTAAACTAAAAAAAAAAAGTAGTTTATTCATTAACTATACAAAGTTATTCTTAGGTTTTTCTAAAGATGGGTCCATGAAAATTAGCACTGCAGCCACACATCCAGTGTTTACTTTCTATCAGTCCTCTTCTGCACTATATTCCATTTTAGTAAGAAATCAATATTATGATATCACCCATGAATTCAATTGCATTTGGCTTACCCTCCATTTCTGTTTGTGCAAGACTATAGTGAGTAATTATGCTGGCTAAGGCTTTTCAAACAAGAAAAGGAGTAAATAGTTTTCTGTATAAATGCACATACTGGTTTTGTTTATCTTAATGTCAGATTAACATTGCCATCATGGGGATAAATTTGTTTGTATTTAATTATTGCAAGACAATGAGAGACACTAGAGTTGAGGAAGATGGCATTTATGACTCTTTTTGTCTGCAATATCATTCAAGTCAATAATATATCTGGATCCAAACACACAACAGAGGAACCCAAAAAAAAAGTTGCCCATTTTCTTACTTATGCAAGTCTTGTATATTCATTTATGGATTCATGTTTTGAACTGTGGCTGCATCCTCCTCAGTGGTGACTTCTATCATGGTAATGCGGTGGGATGACTCTCATCACTGGGGTGCTGCCGTGGGTGGCTGTGAACTCTTTAGGAGAGACAGGTGAAGCAGGGGAAGTGGTGAGATAGCCCTGTGTGTTAAGAAGTGCTTTGATTGTATTGAGATTGGTGATAATGAAGATGACACAGCTGAGAGCCTCTGGGTGAAGAGTGGGGAACGTCAGCAGGGCGCAGCTCTGCAGGGATTCTGCCAGAGACCCGCCAGCCAGGGTGAATGGGCACTTGAGGTGTTCTACAAATGGCTGCCAGAAGGCCCATGGTCACCAGCCTTTGCTCATGCACAACGTCATCTTGCCAGATGTCTGCTGGAAATACAACACAGCAGATAGGAAGCATCTAGGAGGTTCCTGGAGTGTGTGGGAGACAACTTTCTTATACAACTGGAAAATGAGCCTACCTGAGGAGGTGCTCTGCTGGACCTGTTGTTTGTGAACAGAGGACTGGTGGGTGATGTGCTGCTCAGAGACTGTCTGGAGCACCAGGAATGTGAGAGGTTGCAATAGTGGCTGAAAGAAGGAGGGGCACCAGCAGAACTTCCTCCTTGGATTTATGGTGGGCAGACTTTGGCCTGTTTAGGAGATCAATTGGCAGAGTCCTGTTTTATATCTTTATTGATGATTTGGATGTGGGAATTAAGTGCACCCTCAGTAAATTTGCAGACAAGACCGACTTGGGTGGGAGTGTTGATCTGCTTGAGGGTAGGAAGGCTCTGCAGAGAGACCTGGACAGACTCTGTCAGTGGGACGAGGTCTCAGCTGCAGGAGGTTCAACAAGGCCCAGTGCAGGGTCCTGCATTGGGTCACAGCAACCCCAGGCAGCTCCACAGGCTGGGGGAGGAGTGGCTTGAGAGCTGTTGGACAGAAAGGGACTTGGGGGTGGTGCTTGACAGTGGCTGAACATGAGCCAGGGTGTGCCCAGGTGACTAAGAAGGCCAATGGCATCCTCGCCTGGATCAAGAATAGTTTATCCAGCAGGACTAAATAAGTGGTCATACCCCTGAAACTTCACCTTCAGTACTGTGTTCAGTTCTGGGCCCCTCCCTTTGAGAAGTAGATTGAGGAGTTGGAGCATGTCCAGCAAAGGGCAACAAGGCTCAGGAAGCATCTAGAGAAAATGTCTTATGAGGAATAGCTGAGGGAGCTGGGTTTGTTTAGTCACAAGAAGAGGAGGTTCTGAGGAGACCTCATTGCTCTCTACAATCCCCTGAAAGGAGGGTGTAGCCAGGTGGGGGCTGGTCTCTCCTACAGTGCCTGCAGTGAGAGGTCTAGAGGAAATGGCCTTAAGCTGAGACAGGGGAGATTTAGATTAGATATTAGAAAACATTTTTCCACTGTTAGGGTGGTCAGGCTCCTGGGGAGAGGGTGGAGTCACCAGCAGCTGGTGTTTAAGCAGCATCTGAACCTGCTGCTGGTCGATATGGTTTAGTGATATAGAGGTAACAGTGGTGGTGCTGGGTGGACAGTTGGACACGATAGACCTTAGAGGTCTCTTCCAACCTTGATGATTCTATGATTCTATGATTCTATCTGCTCATTCACTCAGTGGTAAATAAGTACATAAGGTTCAAAAAGGGATAAATGCCTGTCCTTCTTTTCTATCACCAGGAATCCTTTCTTTTAAGTCTCATGGGATCCAAACATCATTTGTGTCTCTCTCCAACACTTGAATGCAGAAAGTCAAGTCGGTTGTATAGAAATAACTGCAGCAGGGAGAAGCTCCACTCCTTGAGACAAATGATGCTTCAGTGACCACTTGGAGTTCAAGAGGAGGCCATAAGCCCCCACGGGGCAATTATTCAAGATATACCAACTGGAGAAATTTTGAGAGATTTTGCAGTCCCCCACATCTAATGATTAATGGATGTTCAAAAAGAAGACATAATCTGTTCATATCTCTTCCTTTACATTTTTTACCTTAAAGTAACTAAGGTCATTAAAATATCAGGTTCAAAAAGAAAGCATCTTTTGCTCTTCACACTTACTTAACATTTGGCAAAGTTTGAATAGTTTAATTATATGTTATGTAAAGCATTATAAATGAGTTTTTACATTTTTAATTGCAAGTCTTCTATTTGTACACCAAGAAAAGCCTAAAAATAACTTCTTTATCCCCATTTTATCTGTCTCAGATCTCTTTCTAATAATTTTCTGTTTGAACAGAATAACTTCATTCCCTCCACCTCACAGGGAAGCTCTCTAAGCTCTTCTCTGCTTTGATTCTTCAAACATTGTCCCACTAGAAAAAAGCCTGTAAAGTTCTTTTTCCTGAGTTTGATAAATGTGAAATTCTCACATGAGGAAGTTATTTAGTTACTGTTTAGAGTATCAAATTCAAAAGAGCATTATCAGTAACTAGTTCTATAAACAGCTTCTCCCTCTACTTGAACTACCTTAGTTAATGTTGGAGCAAACTTCTATTTCTATATAATATTTAATTTCTCTTGAACTCATCACTATTCACCCACAGGATCGCCTCTGTTAGAGCTACATTACTGACTTTGGGCACATGCCAGTTTTTGCTGTAATGTTTATCATGTCACTCTGATGATGGTTTAACCAACTGTCTTGGGGTGACTTTATGATGTGTATCCCCTTTTGCTGCTCTACGCCCAGACATGATTCCTGTGCCTTTCTGTGTCTTTAAAACTGGGCGCGAGAGAAAGAAAATAAAAGCCAGATGAACTTTTCAAAGCAGTTTGTGCTCCGAGGTCATGCTTCTGTGGTGGCAAGAGAAGAGGAAGCACCCTTTGCTGCTTTTCAGCCAGCTTTTGGCTCTGTTTTCTCCAGAGAGACATGGAGAGTTAATTTTTTTTTCCCTGGGACTTCAGCTTCTTCTTCTTCTCTTCTGGAACTGTTTAGAACTTTCCAATGAGGTCCAGAGGGGGCCCAGGCCGACCCAGCTCTGAAGAGGAAAGAGAGAGAGACCACACCCAAAGAAAGGACTCTCAAATCTTACCAGGTTCTCTTCACAGCAAGAGGTTTTATAATCTAGCATTATTCTTTTCCCATTTTGCATTGTCTCTGTTAAATAATTTCTTTTTTTCCTTTCACTTTCCTCCGAGGAAAATTTTTCCTGAACCTGGTGGGGGAGGGATGGCTGTAACCTGCCTTCTGTCAGAGGATGTTCAAATTTGGACGTTTCTCCAAATTTGTCTCAAATCGGGACACCAATGCTCACTCTATAATTGTTGTTACCTGTATACAAATCTGTTTGCCTGCTGTTTTGGGGACCATTGTAGTGAAGGCCACCTCAAAAGATTATGGTTATGGTATGTACATGTTACTTTTTCTAACTTCTTTCTCCATTTTTTATTTGTCTTCTGTTGGGGTTCATTGAAAGCAAATCTTTATTAGTTTAATTCTTCTATATTACTTTTTTCCTTCATACCTGAGGTGGATCTTCTAATTCCTCATAGGATTGTGCTCATAGCAGGAATGCAGTTAGTCATAACTTAAAGCAACTTGTGCTTCAGGAAAACTACCACTGATTTTAGTGTAAGTTCTGTAGCTATAAGGGCAACAGGTTTGCCAAACATATATGGATAGCTTCTCAATACCCTTTTTCTACAGAACTGTGGGTACAAATATGTGGCTAGCAAGAATTTTTCTTGCTATTTTCCAGTCCCATGAGATATTTTTCTCTCACACAGAAGATATTAGTAGAGTTCTATAAGCTATGAATGCCTGTGACCTTGCAAACCTTTGTTTATAGTACAGTAGAAAAATATTTTGACAATGGATGTTTTAGGATTTTAGCCAATCACCCCAAGGGGTGGCTGATCCTTTGACCAACTAGACCATGAAGAAAAAAAGTCTATACAAGAGTTGTAAAATAATTAAATAAAGGAATCTTGCTGCACAATTCCTGCCTGCTGGATCTCTCTTCTCCTCCCTACCACTCTGGGATACCACAATACAGAACTACATTAAAATAAAGATAAAGGTAAGGAAACATCAATTAATAATTTGATTCTTGGAATAAGAGTCTTCATGAAATGACAAATCATTTTCTTCTGTTCTCAACTGGTATTTATTTCAGCCAGAGGGAGTTGAGTGTGCTGGTTTTGCAAAGCATTTTAAGCACATGTGTAATACCCACAAAACATATAGTTCTGCTTGCATGGGTATGTCCCACTTATATATATAGGTAAGCCAACTCCCCCAGAAATATTCAAAATTCAGAGATAAGCAATAAGCTCTGATTATTTTAAAAACAAGATGGTTTTGCACTGAAGCTAATTCCATTGTCTTCCGCGAAGACAGGGGTTTTTTTCAACATTTTATTTTCACATTTACCATTGCTAGTTGACACTAACTGAGTGCTCATTTCTTAAATGGATAAGAATAATGAAAGAAGTACAGAGCCAGAATTTCTCTCTCTAATTTTCTCTTCGTGAAAAGTATTTTAATTTCTGTAAATAAATAAAGATTTATTAGTCCACAGGGAGAACTATTCACAAGCAGGATCACCTCACCATAGACAAGGCTGCTCAGAACATTATCCAGCCTGGTCTTCAGCACTTCTGGACATGGGGCATTCACAACTTCTCCAAGCAGCCTGTTCCAGTGCCTCACCATCCTTAAAATAATGAATTTCTTCCTAATATCTAATTTAAATCTACCCTCTGTCAGCTTAAAGCCATTCCCCCTTATCCTATCACTCCTTGCCCTTCTAAAAAGTCCCTTTCTGTCTCTCTTTTCAGTCCTGGAAGGTCCTCCCAGAGCCTTCTATTCTCCAGGCTGAACAGCCCCAGCTCTCTCAGCCTGTCTTCAAAGGAGAAACATTCCAGCCCCCTGATCAACTCAGTGGCTCTTTTCAGGACTTGTTCCAATGGGTTCACTTCTCACAGTTATTGCAATCAGCATTTCTGCACCAGGATGGAGTTTTCCTGAAATTTTAGAGTAAACCAAAATAGACAGGCGTTTTCTTCCTGGCAGATCAGTTGTAGTAATTTAACATTTTTCTCTGGATTTGTCATGGTAATCACCTGATTTTAAAGGTACAGGATGTGCACTTGTCTCCACACTCATAATTTTAGACTGGCAAACCATGATTTGTGTAAGAGACCAGAAGTTTTGGATATCTACAAGCTAGATCTTCTTTTTTTCCACAATGGGATCCTTCGTTGGACTAAATGTCTAATACTTCCTAAGTGTGGGTATGTGGTCATGCCTCTTTACCTGTTCACTAGATACTAACTGTAGCAGGATATATATTTTTCAAAAAAATCAAGCTGCAGCCCATAGCTGCACAAAATGCACACAAAATATAAAATAAAAGAGATAAGATAAAAATAAAATGCTGTTTTAAATATTATTTTATTTCTTAATAGTACAAAAAATATTCTCTTTCCACACTCCAACAGATTTTCTTGTGCATGCACTGGGGTGTACACACCACTCTAAAGACCATTGTCCTAAAGTTCTGTAATTACTATTTCTTTTTCTAAGCAAAATCTACCCCTGTGTAATTTACATGTCACTATCAATGACAATGTTTTTCTGAGTTATACTTTAAATGTCAGGGAGCATTCAGCAGTTTAAAGTGTACAACAATAAAGAAGCAAAGCCTGCTAGCTCTGCAATCAAGGTTTCTATAGCTAAGAGTAATTGTTCTACTTATTGCCCAGGAAAACAATGTAGAGCTGGTTTTTTCTGCAAAGACATCATATGTCATCATGTCAAGCAATTGCCAACACACAGTTTCATATGAAAATGTAGGTGGCACTGTAGAAGCCACATATGACACAAACTAAAACAATCAGAGAAATAAACCAGAAAAGGACCTGAAATAATCTCATAGATAAGAGTATGAAGCTTGTGAATAAAATCCTGGTTCCACTGAAATTCAAAGTTCTCATACACTCCCACTAGGTTAAAATTCTGTATCAAATACAGATTGTGAGCAGCAGTCTCTTAGTCAAAGACAGGCAAGATTTCAAACAGGAGCTCTGGAAGTCAGATCAATACATATCCTTAGAAAGATAAAATATATTTTATTTGCTGGAAAGAAACTGGTCTGGTGGAATGCATTAGGTAACAAGCTGTCAGAAAGGAACTCCATCTTTTAAAATAGAATGAAAATGTGCTTAAATATATTTTAGCTGGCAATCAGAAACAGACAGGTTAATTAATTTTTAAATACATCTCAGCTGCAGGAAGGCAATCCAAATTTTGAGAATTCCATTTAGAATTCAGCTAATAGCTACAAAAAAGAGCATAGAAGAAGCAAAAGCTATGCCAGTTCTCTTCAAAAATGTATAGCGTGGAGATTGAAGTGGAATGGTAGCTGTGCTGCTTTTAGCAAGCCTTTTTTGGAAGAGTTTAAAGCCTGCAATTACAGTAGCAAAACACATCCTTTAAAAGATAGTGATTCCGGGGGCTAGAGTGGGACTATTTGAATGTTTAGAGGTAACTCCTGATACAGCAAAATTCTTATAAAAGTGTTGAAACTGGCAGGCATTTACATTTTTCAGTGCTACTGAATGAAATCACATAACCATGTCTGCTTGACGTTACAGATCAGTATTCTTCACTCATTCAGTGGTGTTTCTGCCTTAGGGAAGCACATAAATCTGTCAAATCTCTAAATCAGATCAACACATTAAACGGTGATATGGACACAATAGAGAGTTACTAGAGCATGTAGTCTTGAAACAAAGATAGGTGAGAATGCCCTTTAAATATGTAGGTACAAACAGTGGCTGGGATGAACCAACATACTGTGATACTCCAGACAGGAATCTCTAGTTTTTTCTTTCAGACACCTGTGATTAGGAATCAGTTAATAGGAAAAATGCAAGAAGCCTTGGAGTATGTATTACATAATCCTCAGAAGTTCCAGGATGAAATCCCTTGGGTTTGAGCCTGATGAATAGAATTTTGTAATATTCCAATAGGGTTTGCTGTCTCTTAGTCACCATTTCAGTTCAGATTAGTAATCCTAAAATTAAACCAGATGTCAGTTACTGCCTGGGCTGCAGTGAGGTACAAAGAATTGCCAAAGGCTGCCAATACCCTCACGTGCTCCTGAAAACACTGAAATGGTTTGAAATGGGTGTGGGAACTTACACAAACTGCTTCTGTCTTAACAGATGTGAGCCAAGCACTGCAGTACCAGTGAAACATACTGAAATAGCTCTAAATGTCAAATCAGGTCAGTTTATGTCATATTCTCTAGGGACAACTTGTTTATTTGGGGCTGGGAAGGGGGGTTTTTCTGCCGATTAAGTAAAAAGTATACTTGGAATTTGGGACCAGGAGAATATAGCTTAGTAAATATTTAAAGAGGAACCTAACCAATTGATTACAGATTTCAGGAAGTCAATTTCACAAAGACACTAAAACAGCAAGTACTGTTTTCACATTGTAGAAGAAACAATTCATCAGCACTCTAATGAAATTGTCCTGGCTGACTTTTTAGCTGGGAACTGGCCAAATACTCTTCATATACACAGAGTGGAAATACTGAAAGAAATGAATGAACAAATAAAAGCTGGTAGGATATTAATCTCTTATGCAAAGAAGTCTGCAAGCATAACAGAATTAAGTTGGGGAGAACTTTATCACTAAATTATTGGTAACTGAACTTTTAATACCCTGGTGAAGGGTTTATGCTATGTGCATTTTATAGCTAGAGTTGAAAGAAGTACAATAAAAATTATTGGCTGGAGTGAATATAACCTACCATCAAAGAAAGCCATGGTTTAAAGAACAATCCTTCCTTTAAAAGAAAATGATATAATGACTCTGTCTAGGTTATAGCAGTTATAGCTGTGCTTGTATGTTACATATGCAAATATTGGAGCTTGTGAGTTAAAAACAGAAAGACCATCTCTCCTCCAGAAACCCCTTCTGCTCATACTCAGTAAGTTTCTCATTCCTGTAGGCATAGAGGTCAAACACTGTAGAATCTGGCTATGTGCTATAGGACCAAGGGACAGCAAGCTCATGTGTTTCTGTACTCTCCAGGATCATCTACCCTCAGGAAGCCAGACTGGTTTTGACATATGGTGAGTAAGTGGACAGAAATATGTCTGATCAATTTTTAGCTACACATATCCACTATTTATCATTCTGAGATGTGGAGTCACACTTGACATAAAGTAAAACACACATTTTTGTAGATCACAAATATTTATGGACTGGGAATTTCATGGATATCTGGGGGAAAAAATAGGTTAACACTGAGTACAGCTAAAAGTGTTTATCTAGTGGAAAGAAAGTAGTAACAGAACAAGTAGGCATTTTATTGTATTTAATTACTACTTCAGTTATTAGTATCTTTTAATAATTTAAACAGTTTGGGAAGCATCAGCCATTGCAGCACCCAGTTTGGTAACCACATTCAGTATAAACCAGGCAGGCAGCTCACACTATTCCAGTCAATTAAATTGGAATGCTCTTGGGCGCCAAAATGAGACGTGTGAAAAGGCCCACAGCTATGCTGACAAACTCTCTTAGCACCCACAAGGTGGTAGTTGATACAATATGTCTCTTAGTAACACCTCGGAGGCACAGGAATAGACTGGAAGTGCAAATGACCGGAGATGAAGGCATCCCAGGCGAAGTACATCTGAGGAAAAGTAGATTCCAGTGCATGGGCATGTTTTAGCTACTGCGTAGCAACTGGGAAGCAGTGGTTGATAATTCAGGTGTATTACTACATTTGTAACTTGATGCTCAATGTGTCATACACACACCCCGTATGCAAATCTGAACACTTAATAGTTGCACACTTCCAGAATTTTCTGTGATAAACTGCCTAGACTCTGGGAGAGGAGAGATTGCTCCTTTATCTAAACAGATACAAATTCATATAGTTCTAAATTTCATTAATCTACTTCACTTCCACATCCAGATTTTCTTCTGTTCATTTCGTTTCACATTGGCACTAAACTAGGCTGCAGCCTTGGCACAAGATCGCTGCCATGGGATATTTCTGGAATTAGCAATATCCATAAAATGAGAAAATGATGTACAATGGCTGGTTATGCAGGATCCTCAGCTAGTGAAAGTGCAGGTTTGGCAGTAGTGAAAAAAAAGATTTTTCCAGAAATTGATAAAATTAAATCCCAAAGGAATTTCTGATCATTTAGCCTGGTCTTTTAGGTGGCACAAGCTGTTCTGTTTCTGCCAATTACGCCTATACTTATTCAAATAATTTATTATCCAATTTTGATTTGAAGGCAGTTGATCATTAAAAAAAAACAACAAAACTTTGATAGTTTGTTCCAATATTTCGCACTTTTTTTGTTACAGCCCATGCTCAACATCCAGTTTTAATTAGTCTCATTTCAGCTTCAAGTTCTAATTTACAGCAATTGCACTTCAAAAATTTCTTTTTCTTTACAGACAGAGAAGAGACTCTTTAGCTGTAGAATATTCCACAGAAGGAAAATTAAAGGATTTTAGTAACTTTCAGAATAATCATCTCTCCCAGTTTTGAAAAGCTTTTTAAAATTTTGTGGTAAGTTATTTCCCTATGCATCTCCATAAAGAGTCATATTCACCAGCAGGTTTGGAGGTATTTCTACATCTGTTCATAAGCATTCAGCTGCTTCCCCTTGGTCACTGTTAGATCACTGAAGTACTCACCCATTTTAAAAACAAAAACATTCAAAACGACCTTTCTTTTCAAGGAAGATCTGGATTTAGTATATTTTCAACCTTAACAAAGCCTTTCCCATTCTGTGAATATATAATCACTTGCAAATTATACTCACACGAGCTGGGCATGACAAACGCATATTTAGTACCCAGCACTTCTCTGAATATTAAAAAAAAATCTGTAATGTTCAGCAATTAATTTGCTTTGCAGAGGTTTTTGGGTCGTCTGGAGACTACTGGCCATTTCATGCAATTCGAGAACTGGTAGACTCAGGGCAAAGCCAAGGGTTTAACTGCAGTCAGAATCAGTAGTCTGTTACACTGCCCCTTCCCTTTTTCTTTCCATGGTAATTTTAGTTGTCATATATGTTTTTACACCTTTTATCCCACAATAAACCTTGTTTTGTCCAGAAGAGCTTATTAGTTTAATTGTGCATGATGTGCTACACACCTGTGACTATTCATTCCCACCTCATGCCACAAGGCATCACACCTCAGTTGGTTTTGCACATCTTAGTGGAATCTGCATATTTATTCACTGAATCACTGAAATTTCCTAGTCTAAAAAGGAGTAAATAAGGAAGAACATTTTGGGGAACACTTAATTCCCATGGCCCAGGGAGCAACCCAGCTCATGCATTCTAGCAATGCCAAAAGTGGTGAGGTGGTGACAGACTGCAATGCAGAAATAAGAACATGCATTCTGTCCTGATTTTGGCTGGAATAGAGATAATTTTCTTCCTACTAACTGGTACAGTGCTGCATTCAGGGTGAGAATAATGTTGATAACACTGATGTTTTAGTTGATGTTAATTTGTGCTTACCCTAAATCTTTTCAGTTTCCTGTTCTCTGTCAATAAGCAGGATCATGAGACACTGGGAGGGCGCATGGCCAGGAGAGCTGACCTGAACAGGCCAAAGGGATGTTCCATACCACAGAACATCATGCCCAGGATGTAAACAGGGGGAAGGTGGTCAGGAGGATGGGGAATGGGCTGGGAACTGGTCAGCAGGTGGTAAGACCTTGTATTGTGTGTCACTTGTTTCTCTTGGGCTTTATTCTTCTCTCTCAGTCTCTCTCTCCCTCTCTTTCACAGCAGTCATTACTATTATTATTGTTCTTATTATCATTAATCTTACTGTAGTAATGGTATTCTTCTTTGCTTCAATTATCAAATTGTTCTTATCTCAACCCACAAGTCTTACTTTTCTTTTCCATTTTCCTCCACACTGGAGGGAAGGCAGGTTGCAGAGGAGTGAGCAAGCAGCTGCATGGTACTTAGGTGTGGGATTAAGCTATGACACACGAAAGGAGGAGTTTTTCATACCAGTTAGGATGTACTTGTGAAAACAACTGCCACCAAGGCATTAGTCCAAAGTTTCATGACACACTGAGTCTGGCTTTAGAGCTCCCAGTACTAGATCAAAATCAGTACCATCACATGACACAAAAGCACTGATCCAGCACAAATTATTGGCAGCTTGAGATATTTTTGCACTTTTTGATGGGCTGACTTTGTACCATAAGGCCAGTATTATCTGACCTCCTATATATCTGGCTATTGGCATAAAAGCTCTCATGAATTTCACAGTGCGCTTTACCTAAAGCAATATAAACACAGCCATAAGCTGCATGCTTGATTTGGATCAATTTCTTACAAATGATTCAGTAATATGGCTTATTAGTATTGATGACTATGAAAGTATGGCCTCACTCTGGAGTGATACACTTTAAAACAACAGTCATTAAAGAGATGTCCGTGATAAAATTATCTTGCTATTTTTTTAACTCTGACATCTGATACAAATTTTCAGGAAAAGGTGGGAAAGTTCTCATTATACAGAGTTTAGGAATTAACGGAACCAGTTGAGTCAAATACCACCTTTTCTGCTATATACACATACATACACTTCAATTATCCACTACTTTTTCTACTCAAGTACAGATTGGGTACAATAAACTGGAATATTTCTCTGAGTTGGGGATTGTGTAAGGAGGACAATGTTCTGTTCCACTCTTTTACCCTTTCTTAGCATGAGTTCAGATAGCAGATTCTTCATACCTTGTCATA
Source organism: Corvus kubaryi (assembly GCF_017639235.1). Lineage (NCBI taxonomy): Eukaryota > Metazoa > Chordata > Aves > Passeriformes > Corvidae > Corvus > Corvus kubaryi. The sequence goes on along the minus strand of NW_024581096.1, from coordinate 2,907,836 downwards.
AAGAATTCTATAATCTTTCTGATAACTATTGTTCACATTAGTTGCAAAAGAGCAGTCTAGCGCAATGATTGAAGGAAGGTTTCTGCCACAACTTTCCTGGTCTCAAATCACTCTCTTAACAGCCCTCACAGGATAAGTGGACCAAGGATTCTACTAATCTAATACCTTACAATAGGGAAAGTACATAAGGTTCCCTCAATATCTTACCCCTTCAGCTCAGAAAACAAACACACAAAAAAATTACAGTTAGAAATGTTAAAGGGCGCCCCCCAGAGCCCCCCATCCTTGTTTATTCTAATGAAAAGCTCTGGCGTCACACCTCATGAAACACCATTGCAGACTGTATTCCCCCATTTCACACCGAATAGCAGGTGGTCAGACATGCCTGAGTTTCTACTGACACATTTCCAAGAAAAAAACTAATGCAACTGCACTAGGGGAGCACAAAAGGAATCAACAGACTGCAATACCAAACACAGTTGGGAAAAAGTTCACAGTCCATTTCAGGAGCCGTTTTCCACAAAGAAAATCCACAAAGGAAAACCAGATATCAGGAGTATCTTGTTTTGCTGTAATAAAATTATTCTCCATTTGTATAAATTGGTGTTGCCAGTTTGGACAGCTTGATGGTGTGTTTATGTATCCTCTCCCTAGTGGTAACAATATGTCCTGTTGTGCAGAATACGACATTAGCTGTCTTTTAAGTTCGCTTTTTCACTGTCGTCCTAAAATAATAGACTCTATCCCTTCTGTTCCCCTCCCATCCTGTTCCATTAGTATCTCTCCTCAGAGTAATCAATTCTGTGATTTTTCCCCACATATCTTATATATGCAGGACCAGGAGTTGCTCTCAATGATCCTGATGGATCCCGTCCATCTCCGTTTACTCTGTGATTCTGTAATTCTATGATCATATGATATGTGATTATGCTTGATTGCTTGTTCCTAAATGGGCACTACAGTTTATTTCATCTATCCAGCCTGGTTTGTTTTTCTGGGTTAAGTTAAAATAGCTTCTAATCATGCCAGTTGCTCAATTAATAATGAGAATCTTACTCAGGTATTCCTCAAAAAATATATACACATCTCTGTCTTGTTGTGGGGTTTAGTGCAGTGGATTGCAGGGTTATTCAATTCTGCAAAGATCACTGACTGCTAATTAAGACATTTTTCCCTAGCGCCTATATACTCATGCCATGAATTTAAAGAAAAACTAGCCTTTAACAATATAATATACACAACAAAGGTAATATTATTTGCATTTGGTTTTTTGGATAACATTCACAAAAGTAATGTTCGTTGGAGTTTCAACTCTTTATTATAATAAGAACACTCTGAATGCCAGTCCTCCTCTCTTCCCTCCAAAACATTTAAAATCCTTGGTATTCCAGCAATATTTGCAGACCTTTTCAATATCTTCTGTTTTCCACAATCCAGGCCATTAACAAAAATCTTGAACAGAACCATGCTATAGACAGGCTTATGCAGAATTGGAATGCCTTTCCAGACTAAGAGATACAGTCGAGAAATGTACAGTGTTTCCCACTGTAGGACCATTTCATCTGGACCATCCTTCCTTAGTTTGCAAATAAGAATGTCAAGCAGAATGATGACATACCAAAGCCAGTATCTCATATAACCTGTTTGTCCCTCATTTACTAGTCTTGTTCTACCAAAAGAGGAAAGGAAATTACATTGGGTTCCACTATTTGATCTTGAGAAATCTACATTGGATACTTAATTGTTATTTTGGTCCCACAGACGCTCACAAAAGTGGCTGTTATACCACTTTAACCAATGTTAACATTAGGCTAAAAAACCCAAAATTCTTCAAATTCTTTCTTCCTGCTTTTCAAGTTATGTTCCATACATGCCTTATCTTTTCCACATTTGAAGCAGTAATCTCGATTGCTTTCAAGAATGCTCAGGATTTTTTCATCAAACAAAACCGAGCTTCACCAGCTCTTGCAACCTGTAGTCATACAGCATATCCACATATTGTATTTTTCTTTATGTTATGATCTGTTTACCATTGTAAAGAAAGTTCTTTAACCAAGTAGTAATAAACAGCTCTTTGACAGCTATTTTGTCCTTTTCTGCACCTATGATTATTTAACCATCACTCTCCCTTACAGAATAAGTCTCTGTTTCATTCTATCACAAAATATTGTCTGATTCTCAGTGGGGTTTTTTGTTTCATTTATTCTTGTTTAGTCTTTTTAATTTTGTCCTGGTATATCTGTTTTTTCTTGTCCATTTAATAACAGCACATGCAGCCGTATTTCTCCCTTTTTGTTAGTTATGTTTTCTCCACAACAGGTCAGTTTGCCATCCTGATTTCAATAAAATTTCTTTTATACTTCTCTTACATAGTCCTTGAAATGATCATGCTAAGAGCCCACTGACTAGCTCTTTGCATTCATTTAGGTGTCCTTTCAGGAACATAAGAACAGCTGAATTCTGCCTTATATCAAAGTACTCCAAATTTCTAGTGTAATTGTATTCTTACTTCTACATTCACGTTTATGACTATTAAATATGTGAATTTAAACAGTTTCTACTTGCTATATAGTAATTCCTCTTCCCTAAGGAATTTTCCTTTAATAATATTGTTATTCCAATCGGTTCTCTGATATAAAGCATTAGCAAACACCTCCTACTAGAAAACACCTCCAACTAGTTGTTTCCTAATTATCTATTTGTTTCTCCTAGAAAAGACTCCAGCCACAAATTGAGAACAATACCAGATTCATTCAGGATCGTGTGTTGGAGTAAAAAAAACTTGGAAGAAATGTTATCCCTTATCTCAAGCAATCAAAGGTGATTCCAGCCAAAAGGTAATAGTTCTGCAGTCTGTGGGTTACTTATGTATTTTGCTATATATTGGGGGAACACTCACAAGATTGGTAGGTAAGATGCTCTGGTGGTGTTTCACAGGGGCAATATTTCTCACTAATTTCGTAGGCTAAATGAAAACCAAGCTGATTTATGAGTGATCAGGTGGGTTTGCTTTAGAGACAGCAGTGCTATCAAGGAGCTAGGCAGGAAGGTTAGGGGAGGGAAGCTGTTTGGTTTTGCTGTGACATCATCTCACAGCTGCTAAAGGGATTCAATTTTGCCAAGTTGCTCAGGACTACTACACATTTCAGCTATATGGAGCCATTAGATTAGGACTTCGCTCACCAGCTGATTTGTTCAAAAATTCATCCATATATGTCTTCTGCAAGACTAGTTTGAGCATTAGCAGCACCCAAGTTTTACCACACCTCCAGGACAGGCCAGTTGGTAAAAATGTTTACAACACTGCTCAGCTATCTCTAAGTACTTCTGGGTTCTGCTAGTGCTAAAAGGATGAACACAAGTTTTTATAATTTAGTGTTTTGTCTTTATGCTATGCAAGTCATACATGCCTAGTGTAACAGGGCAGAATGGACAGACTTGTGCTCAAATATTACAAAGGTAAACATACAATCTTAAGTAACTCATACATGTAAGTCTGTACTACACAGAACCTCTTTCTCTTCTTGTGGATGATTTTATCCTTTATTACCTATAAAATTCCCCACTTTACAATAATACATAGCAAATGCTAAAATGCTGCTAATATCAGATAAGTATTTTATGTTCCTTCTGCTTTGATGCATACCATATTATGCACAGTAACAGCGACTTATGCTTTTAAGGACCTAATCTTCATATAAAATGTAGCAATAAAGAATTTTCTATTTCACATTTCTTAAATGTGAATAGAAAAATGACACTCGGAGTTTGTAATTTCTGTCTGCCTAAAGGTGGTGAATCAGTCTTGCTATGCAACACTTAAAAGCTGTCAGCAATACCTTTCAGAGGCATCTAATCTTTAAGAAATCTCTCTCCAGTATTTACTGATTATAGAAATAATACACAGCTGCATGCCATGCATCACATGGGGGGAAAGGGTCTATTCTTTAGCATAGACTTATTCAGCCATTGTGTAATGGAACTTGTGTTTAGTGATGAATCAGTTTCTACTGTATCTGCATGAAATCGCTAAAATAATTAGTCAAGATTGAAATGTAAGACTAATAAACCTACTGGATACAACACCAAAGATGTGTTAGTCTCACTGTTTCTCCATATTTTTTTGGCTGAACAGGATACCAGAAAGAATAAGGCAGGTACAGGCTATACCTGTCTCAAAACTATACAGAATTTATACAGCCAGTGACATGGTAACCACAACTAGACACAAAACATTAAAATAAAACTCTCTTTCCATTAGCAAACCTCATGCTTCTTACAAATCAATCTCATTAACAGGGAAGGAGAAACCCCTTAAGCTGCTCCTCTTTCCTTCTCAGCATGTAGATCTGTAACATATGCAGTGTGACATCCTTCAAAATAGGGCAACTACTGTACTTCTGTAAGCAGGATCCCAAAGACCACGTTGATGCTACAGGTGGATTGTCATTAGCTCTCATGTGACTGTTGTGCCCAAATGTTTGACAGGACTCATTCATTCACAGGTCTCCACTTGTGTTATTAGCATTTTCACAAGGCCGATTCTCACGTGCCTGAGACAGTCCAAATGAGAGTACAACGGCATGTGGGAAGAATCCTTTCCTTGTTATTAACATTTGCCAGGTGTAAATTCAGAAGTAATCTACAAATTCTGGCACACCTTTATGAGAAAGTGTAAGGATGAATCTTACATCTCATACACACTCCTGTTGAACAGCTGTGCTTCCCTTCCAATACCCAAGAGAGTGTTTGGGGATTTTTGGTGAGTTAAGTAATTCCTGGAGATGCCATCATGTGTGTCTCCTCCTTAGCAGCTGTTCTGATCCTTTCCGAAAAGAAAAAAAATCTTATCGCAGGTGCTAATTCCATGGTTAATCAAACCAGTTAGAACTAAATTATTTAATCTGTGGGAAGATGCTTGCCCCTTCTCCCCTGGGGTGCTCTGTTCTCTCATTCTTTTGCCAGTGTCTTTGATGCTGACATTTACACACTCATATGGTCAATTTTATACAATTACAACTCAAGAAATGTAACTGACTTTGAAATACCAAACATATTTGCCAGTTTTTTCTTTCACAGTGACCCACACAACCATATTTCTGGCATAATCTTCTAGGAATAAAACTTTCAGTATCATCTATGAGAAGCAAGCTAATGTCTGCATGCTAATATTTTTTCATCTTCTCTTCCCATGAGAACTTCAGGGTCTTTTTTCCCTTTAGTCAAGATACTTCCTTCTCAATGTTTGCCACTGGATGAGGTGGATTGTGTACCATCAGCAAATGTTAACAAGTATATTTTTATTCCACCAGTACGTAACAGTGAAAGGTTTCGCATGAAGATGGACAGAGATCAGAGTGAAATATATGCAGGAGATATTTTTCCAAAGCCTGGGAAATGTCTCTGAAAGTTGGACAGTTAAAAAATAAAAAACAAAATATTAAAACAACATTTTAGAAATGAGCAGTTGCATTTTTTTGTACACAGTTCACAGCAGTGAAAATAATTGCTTTCTGCTCAAAATAGGACTTAGTTATAGCTCTAGGAATGAAAACATTGTATCTTTTTACACTTCTATCTATATCCACAGTATAAAATTTTGTTCTCTTTAGATCACAGATGAGTAAACTTTTGCATTAATACAGAAGTCTCATATGCATTAACAGAAATGTGATTCTGCACATTTGTCCTTTATTTGATTAAAATTCATGGCTGATACACAGTGATGTTTTCTTCCCTCTATTTTATTTTATCCAGAGTGATTTCTCCTATGCGGTTCACTGGCATAGAGTCATAAAATTAGAGAGAAAAGATTAGGTTGTCCTTTGAAAGCAGATCTTTTGACTTCCCTCTAGCTGTAGGAACTTTTCCCTGATGACTCTGTGGTAAGCATTTACCTCAGTTTTACTACCTTTAAAGTCCAGTCACCTTTAGATAACTACGTTTTGAAAAAATCTAAATCAACTTATTCTCTCAAAGGTATTGGTTTATATTTTCTTGCTCATTGAGCCCCTTAAGAAATACAATGTAGCACAAATTCTTTTGAAGTGAGGGTGTTGTATCTTCAACTTGACTCTTTATGCCAGTTAGAAAATGAAGAGTCCACAATGTTTAAAAAAAAATTAGAAGTTTGTTTTGGCTTAAGTAAAAAAGAAACAATATCTGACCTTGACATTAAACCTGGGTAAAGTTGCACAGTCTTTTAGACCCAACAGGTTCTTGTCTCATAACAAAAAAACAGTTTTTCAATATTCAGACATCTGTTATCATTAAGGATGACAGGAGTTGTTTAGAGTAATGGCAACTCACTGGGAAAGTCCTATGGAATGCAAAAATGAAAAAAACAAGGAAGAGATTAGAAAATCATACTGCAGAAATTGCTCAAACAAGCTATGATTTGTAATCTAGAAATACATCCCTCCAAAACTATTTTATTCAAATAATTGGACATTCTTGGATGATTATTAAAAACACAATCATTTTTCCATCAAGTTCTGTTGATGTTTCTCCTTATAAATGTTACTTCAGAAAAAGTGAATAATATCTGACATTAGAACAAGTTAACTCGATACAAAAATTTTAAAAGAGAAATAAAATTTTAAATGCACCTCAACAGTTGAATACTAACAAATCCTAGCAGAAAGGTCACTATCTTCCAGAACAGGGAAATAAAAAACTCTATTATTGTAACATTTTATTATTTTCTTATACTTCAGATTTCACATGTACTAGAAAAGAGGTTCTCAGTTTTAGACTTGTGAACAGATAGTGGGGTATTAAGAGCATCTTTGTCTTAATAGCTACATAAAGATGATGAAACTCAGGGGCCAAGAATACTTGAGAACAAAGCCCATGATAGGCTGATGACAGCTATCGTAGGCTAACACACCTTCCTTGGCCAAACTTTCAGAGATTTCATGTCTCTATTTTATTCTACTTAAATATTTCCTTTTCACTTTTTTATCCTGGAAAGTCCCATTCACCATCTATTGGCTAAGATACCTAAGTGCTCAAAAGATTATTAAAAGTGGTATCTTCCAAGGGCAAATTTACCTCACAGAAAAATTAATGTGATAAAACAGAAATCTAGCTTTTACTGGAAGCATGTGTATTGGGTTTGCATGGCCAGGTTTTGGTAGTGAGGGCTACAGGAGTGGCTTCTGTGAGAAGCTGCAAGAAGCTTCCTATATGGCTGGCAGAGCCAGGGCCAGCTGGGTCTGAGACATACCCGCTGCAGGCTGAGGCCAGGCCCTTTGGTAGCTGTGGTAGTGCCTCTGGGATAATGTATTTTAGAAAGGGAGAAAATGCACAATTGAAGCCAGAAGAAAGGAGTGACAATATGTGAGAGAAATGGCCCTGTAGACACAAGGTCAGTGCAAAAGGAAAGGAAGGAGGTAATCCAGATGCTGGAGCAGAGATTTCCCCTGCAGCACATGGTGAAGACCATGGTGAGGCATCTGAGCCCCTGCAGCCCATGGAGCTCCATAGGACAGGTGCCATCATTTAGCAATAGCACTCCCCAGCTGAGTCTCCCCCACAAACAAGACACTCCCAAACCAGACGCTGCTTGCTCGCTCCCCCCACTCTTCTGGTGAGAGGGGAAAAAAAGGCAAAAATAATGGGTACAGATAGGAGCAATTTACTGGAAACAGCAGTTAGACAAGAAAACAAACAGTAACAGAAAGAATACTAAAAAGTATACAAAAAGAGGGTGACTTACAAGCAAAAAATGCTCACCAACCGATCCAATGTGGCACCACCCTGAGACAATTTACCCTGACCAATAGACCCTCTGCACCTATGAAAGAAATCCCATTCTTCTGACCCCAGGGGTGACATGAGGTGGTATAGAATAACAACCCACACATGCTCACACAGCTCCAGTCTCTGCCCCCTTCCTGGCTACTGCAAAATATTAACTCTATCCTGGCCAAAAACCAGGACAACAGGGAAGCAGTCTGTCAGTGTAAGCTGTGATTTATATGGTTGATTGAGTGCAGCCTATTATATCAGCACAGGTATATCTCAATTCTAATTAAACTACAGAATAACAAGGACAACATTTTTCATTGGAAAATGTTTTGCTCCTGTGTACTTCTGCTAATTAGACCAAATAACATTTGATTTCTAAAGCCAGTGTACAAAACGTGTTTATTGGACTTCTGTTTTCTGAGCCTCTGAAGATGAGCATTTTCACATTTTCCTATACTGGTCACCAAACAATAAAAAGGCCCTTAATGTAGAGACACTTAAATGAGTTGAATATTTGTTTAAATCTGTTTTGCACAGGTAACTTATTGACTCAAGTTAATTCAAGTAAAGTATAATTACATCAAAAATTTTTTTAGGCCTTTGAACTGCTCCATGTAAGCTGCTTCAGTTTGCCCTGCTGCAATATTTTGCATATGTGGAAAACCCAAAAGAATCACAGTTTGTAAAGTCTGCCTGTTGATCAACACACAAGGACAAAAGGAAGAACTTAACTGTAAGAATCAAGGTTTCTGCAATTTGAGCTAAGAATTGGCTCAGACTACAATGGTTTGAAGGGATAGGCACAAACAGGAAATTCAAGTATGTATGCAAGCATATAGACAAGCCAGCCAGGCAAATCTATCGCTACATGCTCTCCCATATGTGGAAAATCTCAAGGGTGCATCAAGCACAGCATTGCTGCACACTTGAGGGAGGTGATTTTCCCACTCTACTCTGCACTTGTAGGTGGAGACTGACCTTGAGCGTCCTGTCTGTAGTTTTGGGTGCCTCAGTAGAAGGAGAACATAAAGCTATTGAAGAGTGTCCAAAGGAGGGCAAAGAAGATGGTGAAGTGCCTTGAGGGGAGATTGTTTGAAGAGCAGCTTGAGCAACACAGCTTGGTCTGTTAAGCCTGAAGGAGACTGACGGGATGCCTCATCATAGTCTACAGCTTCCTCAAGGGGGGAAGAGGAAGGGCAGGGGCTGATTTCTCTCTGGTGACCAGTGATACGACCAAAGGGAACTGCATGAGGCAGTATCAGGGTGGTTAAGTTGGATATTAGGAAAAGGTTTTTCACCTGGAGGGTTGTTGGGCACTGGAACAGTGTTGGTCACAGCACCAAGTCTGCCAGGGTTCAAGAAGAGTTTGAAAAATGTTCTTAGGCAAATGGTGATTCTGTGATTCTTGGGGTGTCTTGTGTGCAGGGCTAGGAGTTGGACTCAATGATTCTTGGAGGTCCTTTCCAACTCAAGATATTCTATAATTCTATGACTTCATGACATTATATTCTTCTAATATAATTTCATAATCATAATAATAAATATTAATAGTATAATTATGTTTACTGTAATTACAGACACCTGATATTAAAATAGTATAAAACAAAAGAAAATATGTGGCATCAAATTCTTAAGCTCAACTAGAAGAAATAAATGATGTTCAAAGTCCACTTTACTGTCTACTGTTCTTTACTAGGAGACGAGGTAAAAACTGCAGAAGCAGGAAAAGGAGCAAAACTCCAACAGATGGGGTTGAAGAAGAGAAATCAGAATATGTCCAACAATGTAGCAACTATCTCTTGCTTTTCCTATTAAAAAATAATTTGCAAAATATACAGAGAAGCTTAATAATTAACTCCTCTACATGGAAAAACTATTGATAATTTCTCTTTCTCAGATCACTTTCCATTTTGAATGGTTGCCATTTTTAGACAGTTACATCACCTACAGATTGTTCTTCAAATTATTTGTTTCATTCTACACTGCTTTTCTATGTCCTTCACAGTTACTTTGTCAGAAATCAGCAACACTGATGGAACATTTTAAAAGTTTGAACTTTGGTCCTCACAGATCATCTCTTAAATGTAACAACAAAAAGAATACTTCAATGCCACTGGGACTGTAAGCAAAGTGGTGGGAAGGAGTTTCTTTTCTACCTTTTCTACCCTATGATTTCCCTAGTAAATTTGACCTTCAAATGAGTTGTTAGCTAAGACAGATCATTCCAAGCCAAGGCTGCAATACAAAATCTATGTTGTTATTCCAAAAAGTGTTCTCATAAGAATCTGTCGTGATTTGAAGCCAGCTAGGCGCCAAGCCCCATGAAATCTATTATTTGTTCATAAGGGGAAATAAATATTATTGAGGAAAACTGAAAAACTGCAAGGCAAAACAGGTTCAGACTTCAACAGTTGAAGTATGAAGAAAAGTTTATTACTAACAGAATTAAAAGTAAAAAGAAATAGTAAGAAATTAAAGCAAACTCCCCTCTCTTCCAGCACCCGCTCCTTCCCACCGAACCCACATAAGGCAAAAACAAATCATGGGATTTGGTCAGAGTTGCAGTTCTTAGAAGTTTCTCCAATATTACGGCAAAAGAGTTTCTTCTGCTTTAACGTGGTTTTCAAGCTGTCACCAGCAACAGTCCCACCTGGAAGCAATCTGCTGCAGTGGAAAAATGTCTCTCCCATGAAAATCTCATAGCCTATTCATACTGCAGTCATGGGCCCATAATATGGGTTTTATTCTTTTAAGGATGAGTTATTCTGGCCTGAAAACAAAGGCTCTCTTCTTCAAAATCTCTAAAAGCCTTTCACGGCTTCTATATAACTTGGCATAGGCATTTTCATATCCTCACATGCTGCGCCTGAATTCTCCATCCCCCCACGCACTTCAAATGGATTACAGAGACATACAGTTTGTGATATTGCAGTTTTTACCAGGGCCTGCAGAAAACATTGTTAAGCTATGCTCTAAAAGCACCTCAGCTCTCTTTCCATGCTGGCATCTTGACTTCATCCCATGTGACTTACTTCCCCTTTCTTTCTGACCTTGACATCGCCATGTTAAGGAATTGATCTTGTTCAGGCTTTACACTGGGGAAAGCCTTGCTCCCTTGTATGCTGCTGGCTGCATGGTGTCTTCAGTTTGGTACAAGTTGTGCTGGCTGCAGAGAGGCTCCGCCGGCTCCCGCCTGGTCTGCGGGGACCGCACCGGCCATGTGGAGGAGAGGGGAAGAGGCCCGCTGGTCCCCAGAAGCTGTGCTGGGCGGTTTTAGCTATGTGGCAGTTCATGGCTATTTTTGGCTGCCTGTGGCTCTGGGATGGTTCCCCCGCTGCCACACGGCGGGCTGTGTCGCTGCGCCGGGGAAGAGGAGGCCCAGGCCCGCTCCAAGAGATGCACCCCGGCACCCACTTTCCCCCTCGCTCCCCATGGAAAAACCAGAACAAAAGGGGACTTCCTGCGCTTGTGCTGTCTTCAAATATGCAAATCGCACGAAGCGCCGTTGGATCAGCAACTTGTCCATTAAATAAGTCTCGACCTACTACAGTATGTTCTACTTGCATCTCTAGTGCTCAGCTTGTTTTGTGGCCATAAAGTAGTGCTTTTATTTAACTTGAAGGGCACCCTTCAGAAAACAGAAATTAAAAAATGAAAATACAGAAGTTCATATACAAAGCCACAGCTCAAATTTGAGTGAGTCATCAACATACTACAGTTGCTGCTCCGTAAGACTGGACTAAATAATTATTAGGATTCTGCACAGTTGTGCTTTCCCATTTAAAAAGCAAGGAATGATGTTTGCTTTTGTATTCATTAGACTTCATAGACCATATAAAAATTCTGACTCCCATGGATATCAGTAACAAAAAAGGATTGATGACCAAACTCAAATCCATCAAGAATTCAATGAAAATCCTCAGTGAGACAAACTTGCCAGTCACTTTTTTTTGTCATAATTCATAATCTATGTAGCCATATAAAGAAAATAGCATTTGTGACTATGTACTGACTATATACTGCATTCCTTTCCTCATCCATGGTCTTTTCCTTATGTTCATACTGAAAGTTCCTAATCTGGGGGTTATAAATGACCCAGATCCGATAGGAAACGGGCTATTAAAATTTACTGAGAACTCAATAAAAATGGCAAAGCAAAAGGGGACAGCACTGGGAGTGTGGCTGGGTACCAAAGGCTTGCCCACAAAATGGCGATCCTGCATTTTATACCCTTGTGGTTGCATCAGCCTAATGCATATTTATTTATGGTTTTGCATAGTCTCACCTCCGTGTCAATCTTTTGGGAGCCTGCGCTTTTCTGTTGCTGTGGCCTTCAGGGTCCTCACTGGTTGGAGTCCTATTCCTTTTATGGTGGTGTCTTCGAAGTCTGGCTGGCAGCAGCCCATCCATTTGCAAACCCCACAGAACTGATATTACAACATGCAAACCTAACAGCTCCGCAAAACCAACCCTTACAACCAGACCACCCCAGCAACATTAAACATTTCAGCATACCCTATCACCTTGATATTTCCCCTGGGAAAATATCATAATATCCAACATCACAGCTCATAATATTACTCATAATATAACCCATAATTCATACAACATACGGCAAAAGCCAACTCTCAGTAATTCATCTATAACACTGGGGACTCTAACATTTCTTACTAATGCTTTGAACCACTGGGGATTGGTCAGTTTCCTGCTCATCTCTCCAGAGCTATACAGCATACTTTACATGAGGAGAAGGATCAACAAAGCTCTCCTTATGTTCCAAATCTTTTCTATCTGCGACTCCAACTGCTTTTAACTTCTGTTCAGGGTACACTAGTTCAGTCTGAGAATGATGAAAAGATAAAATTGAGGAGAGATTGCAAGAGCAGCTGCATAACAGAAGTGGCTGTGTACTTTTTCTGAGGTGTTTATTATTTGTGGAATATATGACTTGCAGTCAGAAGAATTGCAATATTTTTGCCTCCCTTCTGTCAAATCCAAAAATAAGTAATTGTATTTCACAGCTCGTCTTAATACCTCATCCCTACGCAATTTTAACATGATTTTAGTTATAAGGTGGAATGGTGGAAATACACTCAACTTTTAAAAAAATACTATACAGATTAAAGGTCAATACAGATATTGTCAATGAACAGACACCACACTAATATGCAATCCCCGTTCAAGTTTTATCTATACCTTGCATTAATTACCTTTAGAGGGAAGGAAAGAAAATTTTGACATTGGTATATTCAAACAGATAATCCTTGAAATTACTAAAGTCTTCAAAACTGTTATCCAGACAAGACTAAGGATTGCTGTTCAGAATTACTCCCAGGTCTTCCCACATTTATGGCAATAAAGTTCCAGCCACTCTTGATTCTGTACCTTCATTATTTGGCTCTTCGATTTTTTTTAGCTGGAAGCTGCAATACCACAGATGTAGTATTAGACAAGCAAAATACTCTGCTATCCAGGACGAAGAATGAGGCACTCCAGAATGTAAGAAGGCATCAGGAGAAGGGATAAAGAATGCCTTAAGAATTAGTAATTACAATATGAAACTGGTGTCTTAAAAAAGGAATTCCATTACTGTCACTGGTGACGACATGAAATGTTTGACTGCTTATTTCAGAATTTTGCAGAATCTATTTAACTTTGACAGGTGTGATTAACTTTTAAATCTCTTGCCTTCCACGTGTTTAAGAGTTTCTTTGATACCTTTATATTTAAGCAAGTATGAAATTGCCCTTGAGAATATGACTTAATTATTTTCATTCAGCTACATCACTATAGTAGTAATTGCTTTTAAGTAAAACTAATTTATCTCCCCAGAGTACGTCAGAGTAGTTTGTGCTTTGGGAATCTTTAGTAGTTGACCTAAATTGGATGGGTACACACAGAACAGACAGAAACATTATTAAAGTGATATTCAGAAACATAGTTTGTACACTGCCTGATTTATGTCTTTGGGATTTCTCTCTTGATTTCTCTCAACACCTAATGAACTTTCCTGCAATAACATATATTTTCTGTGATTTTTAGTGTACATTTGCAGTTTTAGGTTGGTTTTTTTTGCCTAGTTTGAGTGAGAAAATGCACTCACAGATGCAATTTAAGAAGCAGGATCACTGCTTTCATACAAGTAAATCTTATGACTGAGAGCTGGTAACAGGTTTCTTAGTAAGCAAAGAGTTTTTAAATGAGCATCATCACTTCTGGTTGAGATTTGAGGGAAGGAGATAAGATTTGTGTATCAGCTGGTTTTAGCATGCTCAGCCAGATGTCAAGGAGACAAGGTCATTCTGGCTGGCTACCCTGGAAGAGGGAATAAGTGAGCCTTACAGACTGAGATTGCTACTAGCCCTTCATTATGCCAATGAAAAAAATTATGTGGTCTCTCTTGAGACTTTTCATATACTGTAAGTTTAGTTAAGTGTGCCTGCATTACAGTTGCTGGTGCCATCTGGGAGAGAACAGCTCACTTCCACACCCCTAAGTTATCTTAGCCTATAAAGGCTTAGGCACATGCAATCTGACTAGTGGAAATGATCCATAATATATCACAAACTGAGATTGGAAATTATTTGAAACAGTGCAATCTCATGTGGGACAAAAATATACTAGTGACCTGTGCTGGCTTTGGCTGGGGTAGAGTTAATTTTCTTCACAGTGGCTGGCATGGGGATTTGTTTTGGAGTTGTGCTGAACACAGAGCTGAGAATATAGAGGGGGGGTTTTTTGTCACTGAACAGTTCTTATACAGCACCAAGCCCTTTTCTACTTCTCGTACTGCCACACTGGTGACGATGCTGAGGGTGCCTGGGACATTGGAAGGAGACACAGCCAGGACAGGTAACCCCAACTGACCAAAGGGATATTCCAGACCCTGTGACATCATGCTCAGTGCATAAAGTGGGGGAAAGAAGGAGGAAGGGGGGAACATTTGGAGTGATGGTTGGTTTTCCCAAGTCACTGTTACATGTGTTAGGGCCCTGCTCTCCTGGAGATGTCTGAACACCTGCCTGCCCATGGGAAGCAGTGAATTCATTCCTTTGTTTTGCTTTGTCTGTGTGCATGACTTTTGCTTTCCGTATTAAGCTCTCTTTATCTCAACCCACAAGTTTTCCAGCTTTTACCCTTCTGATTCTCTGCCAGATTGTGCTGGTGGGGGAGAGAGCAGGTTGCTGTGTGGAGCTTGATTGCTGACTGCTGTTAAACACCAACAGAACCACAACAAAAATTTCACAGCATGTACAGTTGAATTTCAGCTCTCAGGAGTGCTCCCTGGCACAGTTCAATTTACTAGTAGGTTTCAAAAAGACAGCTCACAACAGTGAGGTTCTTATGTCCCTTAGAACTGTTTGAGGTAGTTTATTCTGTTAATGTAATTATTAACATAATCTAGACAGTGATGCAAATGTCTCTGTGTTTGAAGAATAGTGGCTACACTTGCTCCCTGTAATAACAATCACTAAGACAAGGGGTGTGTTAAGTAGGTATCACACTGAAAGAAAGATGGAATTGCTTTTTGTTTTTCTCTACATGAAATTGATGGATGTAATTGTTTGTATGAGCAACCCCATACCCTTTCTGTGCAAGGATAGTAGCTACATGGTATCAAGAGCTTTTTTTCAACATTCCTATTCACACCTGGTTCAGAGTGTGAGAGAACCCGGCAGTCTCTGATGCAGTGGCAGTTCTCCAGAGTTTCCTCAAATTTGCAGAAGAAAGAAGGGAAGAAAGCCTAGTCTGAAACATCCTGAATTCTCAAAGGTATTCTGACCAAAAGGAAATAGCTGATATTAAAGAAGTTCAGCTTTTAACTGACTTAAGTATGTCTTTATGATTCATGCCCTTGCTGCTTATCTAAAAGTTAAAAGCATTTGGGGTATTACTGGTAAAGCTGCATTTAGAAGGGAAAAGTATCTTAAAGATGAAAAGGATATACTCAGAATGAAATTTTTTTATTCCCATCTACCTTCTAGACCATCTCCTATTTTCACATGAGCCTACAAATTCTCAAATCAGGAAAAAGTAGAACTAATGAGCTTTACAGCAGAAACCTTCAATGAGACAGAAGAAGAAATAAAATAATCTTACTTAGGATGCTTTCACTGAGAAAATACTGTAAGAGAGATAAATGTCAAATATAATAAAAATCCAGTTCAACCAAACAGATCAATGGTCTATCTGTGCATTTTTAGTATATCTTAAAATTTTACATAGTACCTAAACTTTGTCTCTTCCTCTTTTCTATTGTTTGTTAGGGGTTTTTTCTCTTTTTTTCTTTCTGCTTTCTTTTGGTTTTTTACTGAAGATGAAAAACTTCTCAATGTTTTCTGAATTTCAAAGATTTCTATAAGGATTTCCTTAAATTTTGTGTGCTTAGCAGTCTTGCAGATCAGGCCTTTCAGATTCTATTTCCTCTATATGCAGCTGTGACTCTGGGCTTGAAACCTCTGTGTGATCCAAATGAGAATGCAGATCAGTGACAGGGAACAAAAGTTCAGAGAAAAGACTTTAAGTGCCTCATTCCTGTCTGAGGTCTTAAATCTGGAGTCAAATGTAGACATCTGAAATATCAATACTGTTAATTATATTATATTCAGATGAGAAAAACTAATCTGAAAGGACATTCTGGGGGGATGACAAATCGTTAGGCCTTGAGGGTGTTATGTCTCACTCAGAACACAATTACCAGCTCCAAAAGTAGAGGAAATGTAGATGTTACGCTGGTGTATTTCCTCAGTGGACTGCTGTCCTCTGGTTAATTAGTAACAGTTAGAGTGTAGAAATGGAAGAGTTAAGCTTTGGAGATACCGATTCAAATTTCTTCTACAGACACTGAGATTATTCCACATGTTTTCAATAGTTCTCCATACTCGTGTGCATGGAGCAGAATTCTGTGAAAGGCAAGCAAGTAGCAACCACTTCAGAAGAGGCGGAAAATAGCTTCCTTCCACTCTTGCTCTGCTGCATGAACCTACCTCAAAAATAAGGAATTTTGACTGAAGGTTTGGAAGGTACAAAGTACTGAATTAGTCTCTTTTTGCGCAGACATAAATATTATCTATATGTAGAAGCAACCACATTATGTTGCTGGGCAACACCTGGAACAAAAGGACACTACTGTGCCATGATCCCAGTTGCAAAAAAATAACCACAGCAAAGTGAAGTATTTCCTAAACAAGACAGGACTGTGCTCTCATTCTGTTGCATTTCTAAATTGTAAATGCGGGTTTACAGCCAATTTGCGTTATTAGTAGAAACTTTTGCCCACCCTCTCTTTCATCATGCTTTGAGAAACCACTAGCTGTTACAATGACTTTTGAATGACACCTTTCATTGTGGGAAGGGAGATTCTTGTCTAGAATTTACACATTATACTGCTTCCATCCACTGAGGAGGCTCAGTTGAGCAAGCCCAGGTAAGAAGCAAATTTCAGCCCAGATAATTTTATAACAAGACAGCAGAAAAATTCCTTTCATCATAGGCAAATAGGGTGGGTAATCTCTTTGCCGTCTAGTAAGCAAAAAGGGAGACTGTAAATCTTAGAGCAGATGGTAGATTTATGCCCTAGCCTGTATTCTTTTCAGTGGATTTATTACCATATGTGTTACAGTGCGGATACTGTAACACGTGTATCAATCAAGGAGGCCCGTAGAAAAGAAATATACATGGACCGATTCTTGATAGATGTTTCAGAGATGTTTATTTCTCCAGCCGCATGGCCGGGGCTCTGCTGAGGAACTGCTCAATCACGGGACCCGAGGGTCCTTGGCCACACAGGGGAACACAGAACAACCAGTGGGGAACGAGGCTGACCAGGGGCAGGGAAATCCCGTGTCTCCCCCCAGGGCCCCTCTCCCAGGAGCCCACGGGAGGGGGGAGGGCCCCGACACCTATGTGCTTCTTCAGTTTTACCATCCTTCTCTTTTGATTACTGATACTTCTCTACTGGAATGCAAGAAGGGTTAGGTCTCAGTGTAATCCAAGCCAGGTTCCAAAAGAGCAATAAGCAGTGCACTCATCCCTAACACAACATGGTACCAGACCAAAAGTTTAAATTATATTAAAGAAATTATCAAACTGATTTTGTTCTCTAGTCTTTCATATGCTCTGCCCTGGGATTTGAATTCTCCAAAGTAGTGGGGAAAGGCCAGCACAAGCTTTTAAGAATATTCATGTTAAATTTGCATTAATTTGCATTAATATCAGCATTTAGCTTCACATTCAAATCCATAAGACAGCTGACAACTTCAAGAAGCCTTCTTGGGTGCACTGTAAGAGAGGTATCTCCTCTTTGCCTCTTCATTCCAAGCTGCAGTATTATTACTTCCACTCTTTCTCAGTGTCCTCATCCCCTTCTTGTCTGTGTTGTTCTTTATTCAGGTAGTTGACTTCTACATGTGGGGAAGGAGCAGCCAAAAGGAAAGTACATTCAGCCAAAGATGAATACAAATACATCTTTATATCCATGAAGAAGTATGAGCCTCTCATTAGGTTTCAGAATAAGAAAGAGAATTGGAATATCTCACTGAAAATCAGAAATATTTTTGCAATAAAAGCAGCCCAGAAGAGACCTGTGATTTCCATACCAGTTCTAGAATTTTGAGAAGGAGCTCTGTTTGACAACTTATGGCTCAGTGTTCTCCTGCATGCCTTCAAAATGAGGAAGAGGATGGCCAGTATCTAGCCCTTAAAAAACAACTATGGTTGTGGTGCTACCTGTTTTGGGCCATGAAGTGCTTTGAGACAACGCATAAAAGCCATTGCCTTTCCTGGTAGCCACTTGGTTTAGTTTTATTGAAGAAAAGGGACATCCACATTTAGTTATTTTCCCTCAGCAGTAGTCTGGAATGAAATTTCTATTCACAGAAAAATCTGAGACTTCTGGATAGTATTGAAAACCTAATAATCAAAGAGTTGTGTGTTTATTTGTTCTGTTTGTTTAGTGTGATGCACGTAAATTCTAAAGTTATGGCAGACATGCTGGAGAGGGCAATCACAGTCCACTCAGATCCATATACACTTTACACAGGAGATCAGTCAGAGCCAGTAAAACTTAATAAATACACAATTGGGGCACCCAGTACCAAGGCACATTACAGTTTGTACTTAAAGAGACACACTAGATATTTAGAGGTGTCAGAAGAAGAGTTATTCTTCAAGTTTTTTATATTTTTGATGTCTAACATCTGAAAGCACTTGTCATGCCCCAGGGTAAATTCTGGCAATAATTAGTCCAAAACACATGGCCTCACCTAAATGGTCTAGATAAACTGAATGCACTATTTCCTATAAATGCATTTTATAAATAATGATAACTTTTAAACTAATTAAAATAACAGAAATGTAAACCACAATTCAAAGTGAAAGCCTGTTGCAGTGGTGCTTAGGAAACCCTCAAGTATACATGTCTCTGCATACTCCACCATTCAGCATTAGTCCTAGCAATCATCATGACAACTTTCAAGAAACTCAGGTTTGGATGCTAAAAGGCAGGAGCAGAGAAATTTTCCAGCTCTGCAGTTTGTGAAGTTTTTCCTTTCTCATGCTTTAGCTGAGAAACAGAGAAATCCAGCTTCTCACAGTTTCTCTGTGAGAGCTTTCGTTCTCGTGAGAACTGGATGGACAACAGTTTGTAAGAACGTAAACTATTTCTACACCTGCTATTGTTGCCAGAACACTAGAATTGTTTTCAGTCTTGTGAGAATAATATTTGGAAATGGGTGTCTTACTGCTCGGCCTATCACCTTGAGAGGTGGTGAGTGATTAAGTCAATCATGTAATTTCTTTATTGCGAACTACGCTATAAAAGAGGAGAAATTCATTAAATGAGGTTTTAGCTCTGCTTTGGCCATATCTTTTAATCTGGACCTATGTCGTGATTCACCATTCTCTGGGGATAACAGCAACACTCAGGAACTTTTGACAGTCTAGCCACAGTCACACAGCTCAGCAGAAGAAGCATTTACCCTGGTAAATACTGGTTCTTAACTCGATCCTGCTTTGAGTGGACAGTTCTCGATTTTCAGGCCAGGTTTCGTATACCCCTATAGTTTAGAGCAAGACATAACCTTTAACAGCCTATAGAAAGAATCTCAGTATGACCTGGACAGTATGTTTTCCTGAAAGATACTGCCCAGTCTAGAAGAAGGGAGAGGTGACTTTTTGAACAAATTGTGAAAAGGACTGCCAAGCCTTATCACATCTTTTCAATGAATGCAAGATTTTTGTTTAACTGATATCTATATGTGCTAATATTTTTTAAGCGTATATTCACACATTGATTATTTCTTTCATTGTTTCTCATTATTGGACCTTACTTTCTTAAACATTGCTCCCTTAGAGCTTTTAGAAACCATACAATTACTGTACTTTGCAAACATATTGCTACCACATGATACTCCTACTGGCAGTGTGCTTATGGGCACTAAATAAATTTTTTAAATTTACATAAAAGTCAACATCTTTTTCAGCAATAATTTCTTCGCTTGTGAAGCATCGAACCAGTCTGCCCAGATAAGTGATGGAGTCCCCACATAGCACGTGGTGCTATGGTTTATTTGATATGGTGATGCTCAGTCAAAAGTTGGGCTCAATGATCTTGGATGTCTTTTCCAACCTTAATAGTGATTCTACGGCTGTATGATACAAAGCAAGCAATAATATCCATCTTCTTCCTTTTAAGCTACTACAAGTTCTTCTCAAGGTAAATACTACTGGTATTGAGCTTACAGCTAATTATACCATACTATTATACCATACTATATACTATTACATGATGACTACAGAAACTCTAACCAAATCCACTAAATATACTTTAGGTAACTATCTAGAACAATGCTTGACAGAGCATGGAAGGCACTTCAGAAAGATCTAATAGGGAAATAACACTTCTGAAAATACAAATTTTTACTAGTACTTGTTGCACTTGGGAAGATCTAATTATAAATACTAGGTTTTCCAATTTCTTTCAGTAGATTCTGCTATCCCTTGAAGCCTGACAAAAGTATTTAACAATCAATATGGTATTAATTCCCAGGGGAGGAAAAAAGTGAAAAGCAATAAGTTAATCATTTCACAAACCATATATTTTTATTTCCTTTTGAAAAGATACAGAAGTCGAATATATGCTTTTTAGTCAATTTTCATTAGCAGTCTTCTCCAACATACACTATTTTCCTTGGTAAAAGTATCCCTAGAATACAAACAATGCCAAGTGCACTCTGCATTTTGGAGGATGTTTTGGAGACAGTTTGATGGTGAGAAAATGATGGGAATTAACATATATGATTGTCATTGATATATCTCACACTAAAAAACCTGTATTTCATTACACAATTATTTAAAAATTAATTGACCTTGTGGTGACACTGAAGAAGAGAGTTTTGAGGATCAAAAATCAGTGAAAATTCATACTGTTTGTTAAAATATCCTTGTATATGAAGATGAAGTAAGTAAGTATAGCTACATGTCTGAATAAAGTCTCTGTCTTGATCTTGTCCTTGTATATACTTAAGCCACTTACATCACAGCATTGGGATGGTCTCTGCAGTCTGTTTATATCTATTTTTAAAGAAGAGCAGTCTTCTGAAGCACTGTTTAATTTTTTTTCTGATCATATAATTTAGCCTAAGATAAGTATCAAACCCTCCCTCAGACACCTGCTCCCCCTCTTCCCTTACAAAAAAAAGAAGAAACCACATCAAATCTAGAAAATATCCTTAGAATGACACCTGCTGCCAAAACACTTCCAAACACTCAATCTGACAGAAACATTCCTTCATATATTAATATCCTATTACGTCTTCTAAACCCCATATTTGTATCAGAATAAATCACAAGAATTGCTTTCCTTAATTCTATATCAAAATAATTGCAGCAGGTAGAGTCAAAAATAGCTACATCACCCACCCATCTTTCTGCCAGTATTTCAGGGGTTTTTTGTGAATGTTACATATTGTCCAGACCCAATGGTATAATGCAGAAATCTTCATGTTAATCATCGTATCCTTTTGAGAGTTCCAGTGTATACAGCCTTTGCCACCTCTTAGTACCTCAGTTTTATTGTTTTTCACTGCTATCAACTTCAATTTCCCTTATCTTTTGAAATTTTGGTTTTCTGTTTAGATCTAGATTATAGGTATTCTAATCAACAAAAGAAATTAAGGAGAACATTACCTAGTACCACCTCACTTTCTGAGAAGAATACAAATTTTGCTAATTTGTTATTTGGCTAATAACAACTAAATTCAGCCTTATTTTCAGAGTTCAACAGACAGTGAAAATAAGTCACAGGTGTTCATCACTTGATATAATGTTCCTATTTTATTAGATGACAATACCTATATTACTCACTGATGGTTCACAGTTTCTGATGAGATTTTTAAGAGAAACATTCTGTCTCGATGTGGAATGAAGCACAACTGCCTCCCTGCCTCAGTTGTGGCTACTGCGAAATTACCACAATATTTTGCAATAATTATGGTGAGCAAGATACTTCTGTATTCTCCCTTTGAATTTTAATACTAGATATTCTTAAAGTAGCTTCTAATGACCAAAGCCATGCTGAGTTCTATGGTGACAGGTGCTGAACAAAAACACGGCAAGTAGGCAATGTTGATAATTTCCAGATAAATTTTCTGGGGGGTTGCATCTGCTTTCTGTTGAATTCTAGAAGTATTTCCAAGTATTAAATGAGTAGCTGTTGTGCACACTTTATAACACGGTTTTGATAAATTGAGAAAACACTATCAGAACAAAGTAATCCTTTCTCCATTTGAACAAAATATCCTTTTACTACCTATCCCAGGGACAACAGTCTAGGTAAATATGACTTTGGCATTTGGCATGACCTAAAGATCAACAAGACTAAACCTCCTTACTTCACCCAAGTTTCAATCAATCTATACATATTACAGACTGGATTACTTACCCAGAGCTCCACTAGGTGTGGTTTAGGTTGCTACATAGCATGCCCTATTGTTAATAAACTTTGCTACACTATGCTTTTTGAAAATGACACACTGTTCCACAATTTCCTTTTATGTTGTGTTTTGATCTAAAATGGCATCCTAGAACATTGGCAATCCATACAATAAAATGTTACTTGAATCATTAACAAGTTGGTATTGTTTCTAACATTGACTCTTTTTTTCTGAATCTTGACACTTACCTCTCCAAAAACAGTTTGAATAATTATTTTTTAGCTCATAATAACCAAGTCCATTAATTTTGTTTCTAATCTATATGTACTAAAGGATTATTACTCAGCAGCCTTATTTTTTATAGAACCAAAAATTAATTTTGGTAAATTATGGAAGGAAGAGAAGATAGCAAACATGATAGAAAGCTGATTTGGGTCAATTTAATTGCTGTGTTGTTATTCAGGTCAGTCCACTTTGTCTGTGTCTCATGTCTATTCACCCTTCTCTGCTTCCAGTAAAAACTGAGACAAAGCAATAGCTAAATACTTCAGTACAGTCAACACCTTTCTTAGTGCTCATTACACCTAGAGATCAATGACTGCTTTCAAAATGTTGACAGCTCATGGATAAATCAACTTGACTTTTCCATTCATTCCCAGGAAGTTACCTCAGGAAAATCCTTGGAGTCATTAATGACAAACATTCTGGAAAAACATCCGGAGGTTTTTACCTTGCTACTTGCCCAGTACATACTGATCAAACTGAGATTCAAAAAGTTCCAGGCATTACCAGTGAATTAATAGGTCAGCTTTTATGAGTTGTTTGTTTTTATCATTTGTTTACATAATTTTCATAGCTAGTGGAAAAACTTTTGTTACCAATAAGAATTTCAACTAACAGAGGTAGCATTTCAGCAGAAAGAGATAAGAAAAGGTAGTTAACAGCCAGGAAAAAAGAATATTAGTACCCTGGCAAAATAAGACATATATGTGCAGTTTATGCTTTAATGAACTGATGTGATAAATTACATGTTCCAGCTATTAAATTCCCATATTACAGACTTAATGTCACTTCATCAATATTTGATTTGTGGCAATCATTAAGACAAATATCACCAGCACTGGTTAAAATTATTTCCTGACTAATATCTCACACTTCTAGTTAGCTGGAGTTTGGCTGGGATAGAATTTTTTTTGTCGTCACTGGTACAGTACTGTGTTTTAGGTTCAGCACAAGAGTAATGCTGGTAGCACACTGATGTTTTAGTTGTTGCTGAGCAGTGCTCACCCTAAGCCAAGGACCTCTCAGTGTCCCATTCCCTGTCAGTGAACACATGCGAGAGACACTGGGAGGGAGCATGGCCAGGAGAGCTGACCTGAACAGGCCACAGGGATGTTCCACACCACAGAACATCATGGCCAGAACGTAAACTGGAGGGAGGTGGTCAGGAGCGGCTGGCTGCTGCTGGGGGTTGGGCTGGGCATTGGTCAGCAGGTGGTGAGACTTTGCGTATTGTGTGTCACTTGTTCCTTTTGGGCTTTATTACTCTCTCTTCTTTTCATCATCATCATCATTATTATTACTAGTAGTAGTAGTAGTAGTAGTAGTATAAGAAGTAGTAGTAGTTGTAGCAGAAGCAGTAGCTGTAGTGTAATAATATTTTATTTTGTTTTCATTATTAAACTGTTCTTATGTCATAGCACAAGCTTACTTTTCTTTTATTCTGATTTTCCTCCCCGCCAGGGGAATGGGGAGCAAGGATTGAGCAAGCAAGCAGTAGTGTAGTACTTAGCTGTCCACTGAGGTTAAACCACCACACCAGCTAATCATTATTTTTGAGTTTTACCTCCTAAATTCTTCAAACTTTTTAGTAGTTACATAAAAATTACAGCCATTTCAAGATATTTCTTTCTGGTTAGGTAGTTTACATAATGTGTTTTAGGGATCTCTTTCTGCACATCTCACAAGCTTCACTCTCGTGCTGCCGCCGGCATGCTGATGCTCTTTCCTTGAGGCCGGAGTCAAGACACCCCGATCAGAGGGGTATTGGCTGAGGAGATCACTCCCTCTGCTGGATATTCGAGCCTCTCGCTCTTACTGCAATCTCAACCCAGCATTTATCAAAAGGATTTCAACTGAGGGTTTACATTTCCCTATATGTTGGTGGCCCACTGAAACCACAGCCAGTAGTCACCTCATACGTATTTCTACAGTCAGCAAAAGATACGGTCCACATGTGTCTGCTCAGCTCAGAAGTTAAGAGAGAGACAGAAGTCTAATGGAAAGAGAAGATGCTTTGTAAATAAATGAAAGGAAAAGGCAGTGCCAGATTAAAAGAAAAAATAAAAATTGAATGCAAATAAGAAAAGGTAGTTAACAACCAGAACAAAAGAATATTAGTACCCTGGCAAAATAAGACATATATGTGCAAATGGGACAAAGAAAATGTTTTAAAGCAGATACTACAGAAAACACATAGAAGCTAAGCAGGTATCAGAAGTGCCTAAAAAATGCAATTAGGTGAAACATGGAAAATTCAAAGAAAACCCTAAATGGAGATACCTACAATGGGCAGCAGACTTCCAGAACCTAAAGGGGCCTACAAGAAAGCTGGAGAGGGACTTTTTACATGGGCAAGTAGCGATAGGACAAGGGGTAATGGCTTTAAAGTGCAAAGAGCAGGCTTAGGTCAGATATTAAGAAGAAATTCTTTTCTGTGAGGGTGGTGAGACACTTGAACCAGTCACTCAGAGAAGCTGCCTATGTCCCATCCCTGGAAGTGTTCAGGGCAGGGCTGGATGAGGCTCTGATCAAGTGGGTGGGAGGTGTTGCTGCCCATGGTAGGGGGGTTGGAACTAGATTATCTTTGTGGACCCTTCCAGCCGAAGCCATTCTATGATTCTGTGGCTACCCCAAGCTTGTACTTTTTGCAAGGCAAGGTGAGAAATGCATGTATCCTGTGCAGTGCAGGATCTGAACTGTGCAGGACCATCAGCTTATATCAGGGCTGTACTGCTCTCAGTCACTGACAATTTAGCTTCTGGGAAGAATATGAATAGCTGAAAATTCAATTTTCCTGACATCTCTACTTTATTTCAAAATTGTAATGTTAGAAATATGCCAAAGCATACATCTGATTTCTCAGCTTAGAAGATGTGAGAACATGGTTATGGGCATGAGTCAGACAATGATATCTATCAAATGCAGAAATAGCCTCTTTAGCTCTTTTGGT
Source organism: Corvus kubaryi (assembly GCF_017639235.1). Taxonomy (NCBI): domain Eukaryota; kingdom Metazoa; phylum Chordata; class Aves; order Passeriformes; family Corvidae; genus Corvus; species Corvus kubaryi. Next base: position 2,881,919 of record NW_024581096.1, on the reverse strand, counting down.
CAGTGATGTGATACTTGAAGGCCTCAGCACAGATGGGTTGCTTCAGGAGATGACTGTGTCTCAGGATCGTTCAGAAGCATCAACAGCAGTGTCTGATGTGCTGCCCACACACAGTGGCTACTCAGAAACAGAAAACTTTCGGGGAAGCATGTGCCTGGGACAGAGAGCTCCAGCCCACAAATTCCTCCAGCTGTTCTCCTGGAGCACTACAAACACTAGTACACTCTCACTGCCAACCTGACAAAGGCGGGGAATATGATTCTTTGGCACATCAGTGGTTTCAAATTGGAAGAGAGTAAGTTTAGATTAGATATTAGGAAAAAATTATTTACTGTGAGGGTTGTGAGGCACTAAAACAGGTTGCTCAGAGGATATTTGGCTGCCCCATCCCTGGAAGTGTTCAAGGTCTGGTTGGATGGTGCTCTGAGCAGCCTGGGCTGGTGAAAGGTGTCCCTGCACACAGCAGGAGGCTTGGAATTTGATTATCTTTAAGGTCTATTCCAACCCAGGCTATCCTGTGATTCTGCAGTTCTTTACTGTGAGAGTGACAGAGTACTGGAACAGATTGCTTAGAGAGGCCGTGGAGTCTCCCTCCCCAGAAATATTCAAAATCTCACTGGATTGTTTCTCTTGTAGCAAAGTTAATTTCTTTGTAGCAGTTGTCATATTTCAAAGTTTAAAACATTTTTCTTCTTTCATATACAAAACACATACAAAAGTATTTTATATGCCAGGATGTAAGAACATGCTACCAGATAAAAGGATTTTAGGAATTGTTTTATTTTTCATTTTTCCTTCACTTCTTCCTTCTCATTTTCCTTTGCTTTTTCCTTCTTTTCCTTTTCTTCCTACGTCCCATTTTTTAATCTATTTATTTTATGGTAATCATGATAATTAGATCAAGTTTCAAACATATGAGAAAAGACAGGAAAAGGTTTAATGAATTTCAGTCTGCTATAGCTTTTCTGTCTCATATCTTATAAGATTCTGCTGAGCTGGGTCAAATATTCATCACCTATCAGCTCACTAAAAATCCTGACATTTTTCTCATATTTGGAAAGTCTTGTGTATAAAATGTTGTGACTAACTACTATGTATTTCGGGCTCCTGTGTCCTGAGACATGACAGGAAAGCATATTTATCACAGTATGAAAAGTATATGATGCATACAGTCAAGTCTACTGGACTAATGAGGCTGCTTAACTTCAGGATGCTCAGTCCATTTTAAGTCTGGGTTTGGCAAAGCAAGCAGCAATCAGGGGAGTGAAAGCAAATGGAAATAAAACTTAGCTGCAGACAACTGTTATCTGACAGAATTACATTTTCATTATCTTCTGTGGAATGATTTTTTATCTGCAGATTTTTCCCTCACTATTAACAGCAGATATTTTTTCAATGCCTTGTTAAAATTTTGACACTAAGCGAAGTTCATAGCCTCAGCATAATAATTTTCATGATAAAATTAATGGGTATATTTTTAATGTATACACAAATGAAGGAAATTATCTGTGACACCAAATTACATTAGAAGTTCTCTGCAACTGCTGGAATTTTCTCTGGACATAAGAAACCTGGGAAAGAGTTCCTACTGCTCCCAAAGGACATACTCGGCCACTTAACAACCTACATTTCAAAACAGAAAGTCTTACTACTTTATTGGTCCAAAGGTGGATTTTTGACACCTTCTTCTGAAAATGATGCAATAGTCAATAGCTCCAGTGGAGGACAGCGTCCTGCTGAGAAGGCAGACAGGGAAGACATCAGGCTTTTCGGGGCTGACATAAGGGACAGACCACACAATGGTACAGATCAAGTGCCATTGCTTTTGTGAGCTGTGTGGTTTTTCCATTGTCAGGTCAGAGCAAGCTCCCAGGCATGCCATTTCTGGATGCAGGCATCGGTTTTGAAAAACAAGATGGAAACAGCAGGTCTCTCTCCATAAAAGGCCACACAAAAACTTGCAAAGACTGGGGAGATGAGAAGACAGTATGGACTATCTTCTCATGCAGATGCTGTGAGTTTCTGTATGTTCAGAAACTCTTGCCAGGTTTCTGGCTAGAAAAGCTCTCGTTTCACACACCGCAAAGTGCTTCTACACCAGAGTTCCACACAGATTTCCCCAGACTGCTTGCAACACACCCAGATTATGCTGGGAAGATGTTTACAGTCAAGGGCACCTTTGCTAAATCCAGAGCATCCCTGAGGAACAGTCTGGTTTAAATCATTCCCATCTTCTGCCCAGGAGATGAAAGCAAATGGGATTGCGCCTCTGCTCTTCCCAGGATCTGAGCCCCACCCTGCCTGCCTTCCACATGCCTGGGTTGGGAAGGGAGATCCTGCACTCCTACCCTTGAGCCCCATAACACAGAATCAGGCCACAGCCATTGCCAGCAGCAGGATGCAGGCTCTGCAGTCTGCTCAAGACCTCATAGGCAGACTGCTCAGGCATGCCCTGCCAGAATGTGGTCTGGCCAGCCTGGAGACAGGCTGCCACCAGGCTGAGCTGCCGTAACACTCTCCCTGCTGACCAGGCGGCCACAGGTGCTTCCATTATAGTCCTGCTCTCCTCATCAGACTACACTGATGGCTCTACCCAAAGACCATCACAAAGTTGTCCTTCTGTGCAGAAGGAAGTAATGAGTGCAACCATACCATGATTGTAGTGAACAGCAAAGGCTGGAGGGGAGAAGAGCTTCAAGATGTGCAGCTTCAAGAGTACAGCACAGTGTGAGGCTTGGAGGAGGCCAGGTCTGGGCGAATGAGCAACCAGTCATAGGCTGGACCTGAAGGCCTTCCCACCCTGGCAAAGGAGTACATGGCTGTACCCCATCCCACCAGACAGTCCCCATCCACCTCAGGCTGCAGCAGCCACATGAGGCGAAAGGTGTGCACACCACCAGAAGGAGGAGAAAACTTCACAGGTGGGGGTAGCAATACCAGCTGCATTATTTTAATGGGAGACCAAGGCTTTTCCTGCAGTTTTCATAGTTTTATATTCTTCTTTTACAAGTGCCTTCAGGTCCTCTTAGGGGCCAGCACATTTCCCAGCTGCTGACCTGCCCCTGGTTTCACTGCCCTAGTGTTGCCAGAGGTGTGATTTCCTGGAGGCTGAAGAGTTCTGACAGTCACTGGCGCTCCTCTTTGGAGGGCACTTGCCTCCAGCAATGCTGATGACCTGACACTCAAAGATGACTGACTGGTTTTGCAGAAAGGGCTGCAACTCCCAAACCAAGGGCTCCTCACCCAGCACCACAGATTTACTGTGTCAGTGCCTTGTGCCAAAGCCACCTCTCACCAATGGGCCCTTACAGCACCTGTTTCAGCCAGGGCATCAGGGCTGCAAGGATCTCTGAGCAGTCCCAGAAAATGCCTGCCTAGACATCAGGCTGGACGATACTTGTGTAAGTCCTGGGCTCTTGCCCCACAGCACCTGCTGATCCTGGTGACTGACAACTAATGGATCTCAGGGTGTTGAACCATCTCCAAAAACTGACCGCATGGAGTAAATGTTGGTGTTTACAGCCTTCCTGAAAAGGGGGAAACTCTGTTTTCATTGTCCACCACAAAATGCATCCCAGGCAGAACTGGTAAAGCAGGGCCTAACATAACCAAGATTCTACTGAGTATTGCAACAGATGGCCAGTTCCATTTGGTCTCCACAACCACGTTTGTGTGTTGCAACAGGCCAGAGAGACACGAGGACAATGAGCTGCTCCCCCTTGCCAGCACCACAACAGCAGTGTCACACACATGGAACAGAGGAGAGCATCATCATGCACCGCTTCACAGAGAAGAGGAAGAAAAGCCCAGGTCCCTCAGGAAGGACACTTTCTAGCTCCCCATGGCTCAAGCACCTCCCAAGCACTCCCCACACAGACAGCTTCAAGCTCTTTCTATGGGGCCTAATAAGTCCTGTAAGGAAGCTCAAAAACAGGCTTAGTTTACACAAAAAATGCCCTGGATTCAGCAGAAACACAAATCTCACATTCAGAGATTTTCAGAGATGTTCACTACTGGAAACTGATGCCCAAAAGAAGGCAGTCTCTGATTTTGTTTTCCCAGTCATCATCCTTAAAAACTAAAATACTTAGGCAAATAAGAACAGTTACTTTTTAGGCATCTCAGACACACCTCAATGGAATATTAGGACTCTGTTCAGCTACCAGTAAATAAACTCTTATAGCCATATGAGATGCCCTCAGGTACGAAACTGGCCTCTATGTGCTGCTTTAGAGGACCATGTCATAGATGTCAACATTATAAACACGTGAGAAATTTAAGTAGTACTGAAGACATATGTGTGGGTATCTCAATCAAGCCTTGTACCAAAATCACAAAAGAGACTTAAAATACCAGCTTTCCATGGCCAAGCAGCTCCTAAGCTGTCTGCAGTTTATAATGCCCATAATATAAACGACAACATTTTCTACATTTTTAAGCCTAATGTCTTGCTCAGAAACTATGGGCACATAGCTTTTTCCTTAAGTATTTGTCCTATGGCTTAAACCTGAAGTGCAAGTGCGACTAAACCATGTCAAAGGCCATAAAAGCAACAGCTGTGTTAGCTTGTGGCATTAGTGCATCTACCTGGAGTTCAGAGTCATGGTTACATGGTTGGTTGTTCTTAGTGAGAGCTCTGGCAGCAACCTGCTCAGTGCTGGAACAGAGAACCTTTTAAGCAATCTCACTCTGCATTGACTCTACAAGAATTACAGGTAAAGCAGAGAACTTCTTTCAGCCCATCAGTACTTAGTTTTGGCAATTGAAATGGTTACTTTAACAGGCCTGTTTGTTGGGATAAAACCAAGGTTTACATTTAAGGATTAAAGAAGGATTTCCATGGCAAAAGCAGTGAGGTAACAATTTATGTAGAATCTGGTAAAAGTTAAATAACTAAAGTGAAAACACTATGTACTATTTAGCATCATATTATATTACATATTTTAGATTACTATATGATAAGAATTTTGGATCTCTATGAGATCTGTCATGAGAATTCATAGGTATCATGTTTCAGTAACAGTAAAAACACTATGCATAATCAGGGATGAGTGTAGGAAGTTCTTTTGAATAAAGCAAAAGAGTGTTTGAACACAGTTTCATGTTATAAAGCTTCAAAGATCTCCATTTTGGTTTTGTTATGCCATCAAATTGCAAATAGCAAGTGCAACACGGAATTTTTCAGACCACAATTCTCAACTCAGAAACTGTAAAACAGAAATAATTTTCAAAAAAGTAAAGCTAGAAATTATCGCAAAACTCTTTATGTCCTCAACTGAAATTGGTATCTGAATGAGGACATTGTCTTCTGAGAGTAAGACAAGTAAGTTTTTCATAATTAAACATTTTATTTACATAATTGAAACTGAAACATATATAAAAACACGCTAATTCCAGAGTAATTTAGAGACTGATTGCTCACTGTTTTATTATGTAACAAGATTTTTATCTGCTAAGTTCCAGCAACTTCACAGACTAAAGAGAGTTCAGATTGTCATTAAAGGAAATAAAAAGAGAATTTAATTCAACAGAACAATCTGTTGGAACAATTATTTCTACAAAAATACCTTGTTCACAGTATATATCCACTTAAACAGGTCATATGAAACTAATATTTTGATCTGTTATCAAGGATGATGTGATTCTTTAAGCTGGAGTGTCTTCTAAAATCAAAACCGGATTACATTGTTTTCTTCAGCAGTCAGACAAATTACTAATTCTCTCTACTTACTCTCTATTTAATATTTGTAAGACATAAGATTAAATACAGTAGGCATACATACATTTACATTTAAAAGACAAACACTATTTAAAAGCTAAGCTCAAAACAATTTTCAGTTTAACAGCATAGTAACCAGGCAAGAAGCTGGAAAAGACCCAGCAATGTGTACTTGCCCCCCAAAAATCCTAATGTGTCCTTGGCTCCACCCAAAGCAGTGCAGCCAGCAGGACCAGGGAGGGAATTCTGCCCCTCTGCTTTGCTCTGGTGAGACCCCACCTGGAACACTGCATCCAGCTCTGGGGTCCCCAGAACAGGAAAGATGTTCTGTTGGAATGAGTTCAGAGCCAAGATGATCAGACCTCAGCTATGAAGAAAGGCTGAGAGAGTTGGGGCTGTTCAGCCTGGAGAACTAAAGGCTCCAGGGAGACTTTATAGCACCTTCCCGTGCCTAAAGGGGGCCTACAAGAGAGCTAGAGAGGAATTTTTTCAAGAACAAGTAGCAGGAGAACAAGAGTAACAGTTTTAAACTGAAAGAGGGCAGGTTCAGATTAGATATTAGGAAGAAATTATTCACAATGAGGGTTGTGTGACACTGGAACAGATTGCCCAGAGAAGCTGTGGATGTCTCATCCCTGGAAGTGTTCAAGGCCAGGCTGGATGGAGCTTTGAGCAACTTGGTCTCGTGGGAGATGTCCCTGCCCATGGAAGTAGGGTTTGGAACCAGATGATCTCTAAGGTCCTTTTCAATCCGAACCATTCTATAGGTAATTTCTTTATATCTCAGCCTAAGAACAAGCCTGGCATGTGTAGGCATTAGCACTAATGAGTGAAAGAAATTTTCACTCTTTTCTACCCATTCCTATTGAAAAGTTAAATTGATAATTCTAGAAAAGAAATGCATTTCAAACTGCTTCATATAATGCTGCAATAAAAAAATATTTACAAGGATTTAATTTAGACAATAGTAAAACTGAAGATGATGCTAGATTTCGTTTTAATCTACGAAAGATTAAACTTCACCAAATAGAAATTACTGTGCAGAGCTGTTCAGAATGTTTGAATGACAGTAGCATTGAAAAAACTCTGAATTCCTTTATATTCCCTCTGAAGGATACAAAAGGTATTGTTACACTACTTAGGAAATATTATCTTTATATACATATTAAGCACTGACAAGGCAGTGACTCTCATGGGAAAGGAAGTCAGGACTAAGAACAAAGAGACACAGCCATGAGTTAGCAAATTACCAAGGATAATCTTTTCACAGAAAGTGTAAAATCAAAAATAAAAGTGCCACCACCAGCTTCTGTAAACTTCATACCAGACAGCTGTACTTCAAGTTAGTTGGTGTTTTGCTCCAATATTTTTCTTAGGAAGCTATTCCAATAATCTCCCCAGTAGTACAACTTTTCAGCAACTAAGTTTCTTATTGGCCAATTAATTTGTGGAGGTTTCTTTGTATACATTTTCTAAGTTATATAAGGCTGCAATAATATTTTATTTCCTCAGTGCTGACCTATCAAGAAAAACTTTTCACAGCATTTGTTTTGCTGAACTGAGTAAGAACAGCTATTTCTGTTTTCCCATAAAGTAGGCTCTATCCATTTCTATCACCTTAGTATTTTTCTTTGTGTCTACTCTAGCCCAAGTTAATTTTTTAAAAAAAAAAATTATTCTCACTATCCATATTATTTCAAATAAAAAATTACCAGAGCACTGATATTCACCTGCGTATACTGGAGATACACCCACAGTCCAGGGCAGAATTAGTCTTTTCAGAGCTACATCACACAATCAGTGCACAGACACCCTGTGATCAATTAATATACTCCATTACTTAACCTCTTTATTGCTTCCAATTGATGAGTCACCACCTGATAGCAGAAATTCTTGCCAGCAATCTCAAAGTGCATAACCATGTATATTATTCACCTGAATCTCATTCATTTTCCAATTCCCTAACAGCCAAGGTTATAAAGTTAATAATCTTTCCAAGTTCTAATCCAGCTTCAATTTAAGCAGTTTTAATTGCTATTCCACATTCTAAAAAAAGATGTTATTTGCTGATCAGTATTTTTTGATTCCTTTCTGGTCTTTTCTATTCCATGAAGGTCTGATTAAAATACTGCTTCAAGTAACTATCCATTTCATTCTAATATTATTTCTGAAAGTATTATCCTTGCTTGTGTATAAAATTCTTGGGTTTTTAAAGAAATTTAACTTCAATTTCAGATACCTTCCCCAAATTCCTGAGCAGTACAGACTGGCTGAATTTCTTTAGCTTATCTAAGCTCAATTTACAAGTCAAGCACTTTAGCTGAAGATATACTTTTGTTTTTCTTTGCTGAAAACTAAACAGAACCAACTTAATCAAAAGCCCTGATCAAAATTTACAGTGACTGGCTTAATGGTAATGTTGGTATTATTTATACAAACTAAATATAACATAGTACCCCCTTCAAAGGGTTGATAGTGCAATGTTATGTCTGTTTAGTGAACAACACTTAAGTTCTTCCTTGAAAATCCCTGATATTCTCTTTCTGATGTAAACTCCACAATTCTTTGGGCACAGACATGCTCTTCTCCATCCTGTATATTCCCAGAGAACACAAATTCTTTGAAAACCTGCCACCATGGAGAAAAAAACCAGTGCTTTTATTTTCAGCTGGATAACTGGTATGTCCTCCCAAGTTGTGGGAAATGTGGGATAAATCTCTTTTCTGTATAAGTAGTTTCCTTCTAGGAGCTAGTTCTCAACAGCTGACAAGCAATAAAGTGCAGCAACTTACTATATTTGCCGTACATGTTTTTTTATGTTTTCTTCTATCCTCTCTCAAGATAGCAGGATTCCTTGACCAGCAGGATTCTGAAGCAAAGAAAGGATCCCAACATTTAACACAGCTCTGGAGTCCATTCCAGGGAAAAAGTGACCATAAATTAAGAAAACTACAATAAGAATTACTTTATTAGACCTAGTCCTATGTGACTTAATAAATGTTTTGCCTAGCTATAATCCAGCCTATCATCACACACAGAAATTTTAGATGGATTTGATTATTTTTCAAAAAGAAGCAAAAGCAAAGCAAAGCAAATGTTTTGTTAATTGATGGATATTCAGTATAGACTTTAAATTTCTTATAGGAGTATCACAAGATTTACAAATCAAATATAAACCATTATCTTCAAGTAAAAGGGTATGAAATGTAATTTTCTTACAATTTACTTTGTAATAGGAAAAGCTTTTCAACGATGTGCTGAATTGAAAGTCAGGCTGTATTCTCAGTAAGATAATAATATACAAAAATGTAATATCCACATAGTAAAAATGTTATGCTTTATGGCTATTGTAGTGCCTAAGGTTATTAAAATTTATCCAACAATTAATCCTATAGTGAAGGGTGAAAGAGGCCAGTGTTGCTCACTGAGTTTCTCCTGATACAATGCTGTCTGAATATGCAAGCTGCTTAGAAAAGGAAAAAAAAAACAAAACCAAACCAAACAAAAAAACCCCACCAAAACAAACAAACAAAAAGAAACAAAAAAACCTAACAGGTAATGGCAAAGATAATTTTCCTTTTGTGCTCAGTATCAAGTCCTAAAAGTTCTACCCAACTATTTCCATTTCTTCATTCTTTACTCCTAATGCTCCCTCTCTGGCCATTTTAAAAGATATTTTCCTCCATAACACATGACCAAATAATAGACATGCAGGTCTTAGAGATGACCCCACATAATGGAGCAACCTAATGGGTTGAAGAAACAGGGATTACAGATTGGGTTAATGCCTTGGGTAGTCGTTAGTGCACTACCAAATAGCTGCAGAAAATGTAACTTCTTGTATTGAAGAAGTATTTTGGTAAACTCTACAGGAATGACAATTAGGTCATCCCTTCCCCATGGCAGTTATATCAACACAACTGGAATAGAAATAACATGTTCCTGTGTGATTATTGGAATACATGACCACTTGTTAAGAGGTTCTCATAGAGCACCTGTGAGCTGGATACACTATTCATTGCCATGGACATGAGAACAGAAAGTGCTGCTGTGTACACACAAATCACTACAGTCCTGCAGGGTGCTTCCTTGTTCAATGACCCATTGCACAGACCTTCAGTGCAGTCTTCCCAAGACACGGTCAGTGCCTCAGAACAGCAAAGAGACTCTCTGGTTTCTGACTTACTGTGTCAGTTTGGCACTGATCCTTGAACTCCCACCACAGATTTAAGGGGCTATCCCAGGAAAAGGCATTTCGTATATAGCCTGCCTTGGAATTAACTACTGCATCAGCCTGTCGTGAGTCCCAAAGCCACAGCACAAGCAATATCCATTAACCTCTGTAATTCATCCTCTCTAGCCTTGCACAGTCCAGCTGCCCTGTGATAGACAAACACTATCTCTAAGATAATAAATAGAGTTAACCACACAGTACAGCTGAATGGCTCTGAATATAATCTTATAGCCAGTAGCAAAGTTTCATTTTTCCTCATTCCATTTGCTGTTGCTGTGACATGAGCCATACGGTCCTTTTCATTTCTTGCCCCCAGTGCCACCTTCATGACTATTTCGCCTTATCTGTGGGATTCCATTAAATCCAAGTAGTCCAACCCCACATCCTACTTAAACAGAAGCAAATGAGATGAAAAAAATTTAAAATACCTCTCTCCTAATATTCTCAACATTATTTTATGTCAGAAGTTGAGGTCTGAAATATCTTAAACTCATCATTTTAACCTGTATTTTATTTCTTTCATTCATCTATTTCACGTGTTGCTCTACAGCTCTATCAATTAAGTTTGCTAAAAAGCGCCTTATAAGCTGCAACTCTTATTACTGATAAATATCGCTTTTTCTAATAGTCCTTTTAGTCTAAATTTGAGCATACTGTAGCACACTAGAAATTATTTGAAAATAATAGTGTGTTTCTCCTACATATAATTACTGTACAATCCTGGCAGAGCAAAACAGAATTTTATTATTGGGACATCCTACTTGTGATGTTCTTTATTGGGTCTTCACTAAGAAAGAAAATGTAGCAATTAGCAGATCTCAGGTTGTAATCTCATGTAATAATCACTAAAAAAGCTCCTAACAATAATCTCCTCCAAAAATAAAAACAACAGGTTTTCTGACCATGGAATGGGAAAATGGTAAGATAAGAATATGGTTCATTGTAGCACAGGCTTGTTGTTAGTCCACGTTTTGGTTTTTTTTAAAACTCATCACATCCAATTACACTGTTTAAGCACAAACAGATATAAAGGAATTTAGCTTGCTGTAAATACCAAAAAGAATACAGCTTTCTGAATTAATGTTTTTATACTGTTATTTAAAACACTTGTGTCACACCGTTGTTTGAAAACTTTTCAAATGAGCAGGTCTGCAAATAGCAAGAACTGAGTAACTCTCCCAAGTTAAAAAAAACCAAGCAACCAAATAGTTCTATTCTTACAGGATATTCTGTAATAATAGGGTAGAAATAATAATAATAGGGTAGCAAAGAGAAAATACTAATAAAAAGATCAGGTAAATGAGAGCACTGGGAAAAAAAAAATTGTGGTAGTGCACTTTGGTCTCCATGAGAGCCTAAATCTTACTGTGAGTCCTACATTATCCAAAACAGCTACCTGATAATATAACCTTGAGTTGACCTGCAGGGATCGTACATGGAAATACAAAGATCACAGAAATCATATATCATAAATAGAGGAGAAAGCCTGAAATGCAGGTATCAGTGTTCCAACTCATCTCCACAGGCAAAAAAAAAAATGAACAGACTCTAATTTTATTTTCCCCAGCAATCTGCCAGCCTTTCTTACTCTTACATTACTTTAAATTTGTTTCCTTCCAGTGTTTGAAGTGCAGCAACCATCATTAGGAAATTGTCAGCTACGGGCACGTTTCAGCTCCCGGTGAAGCCACAGTGTCACCGCAAGAGATCAAATCCCCACTGAGGCACAAGAGAGGCCGTACGAACTCCGCCAGCTCGCTACTCTTGGCTGCCGCGGCACAGACGCTCACCGGCCAGGCGTGCTGCCTTTCCTGCCATGGAGCCCCGCGTGATGTGCAGCAATTTCCTACAACGATTCATAAGTGTACTTCGTTCCCGCGCCCCATTTCATTTAATGCTTCCTCCTTTCCCTTGCTGCACATTACGACCGTCGGGGGCTGTTGAGGACACCCAGCCTAGCAGGTGACGGCTGGCGGGCGCTCGCCGGTCTCTGCGATGTCCCTGGCCTCGCTCTATAACAGAACGATCTCTGGGTCTGGGCTTGTTCCTCGGGCCTGAGGAAAGGCAGTTTCTGTCCCAATACCTATTGAAAAGTTTTCGCTCATTCCCTTAACTTAATTCCCTCCGCCTGTCTTCTCCCTGGTCACAGCTTGCCGTCGGGCTGACCCCACCCCGCTCCATCTCTGCCAGTCAGGAGACGACAGGAATGTGCCAGCCTCAGGGCTCGGCGCGGCGCGGGCCTGGCGGGCGTTGCTTTCGTCCTCGCGGCAGCACGGCTGGCCCCGCCGCTGGCGAGGGTCCCGGGCTCCCGCGGGGCCGCGGGACGACAACAGTCGCCTGGGCGGCCCGGGCTGCCGCCGTGTGCCGCCCGAGGGCAGGGGCCGCGGTGGCGGAGCGCTTTCCGCCGCCGTTTGTCTCCCGTCTCTTCCCGTTCGCAGGAGCAGCTGCTGCTGCGCAACCCCTTCCCCGCCCGCCCGCTCGCTCCAGTGCCGTCGCGTCCTCATCGCAGCCTCGCACGGCGCGGCCCGGTGAGCAGAGCGGGGCCGGGGCGGCGGGAGGCGCCGCAGCCGCCCGTGGAGCCGAGCTGGGCCCGGGCCCGGGCCGGGGGGCGCGGGGGGCGCGGGGTGAGAGCGGTGGTGCCGATACCCGCCCGGAGCCGCGGGAGCGGCCGGGCTGTCCGCCCCGGGTGAGCCCGGCGCCCGCCTGAGGTGCAGCTCCGCTCCTTACTGCCGGGGGTTAACTCGGCGGGGCCGCCGCCGGCCCTCAGCACCCGCCGCGCCCGGGCCGGGGGTGTCCGGGGGCAGCGGCTGCGGCAGTGCTCAGCCTGGTGTCCCGCGCTACGCTGGGACAATGGCACCCTATTCCTGCTTGTTTCGGCCTTTCTTTTGTGCAACAGCTAGTATTTGTATGTGTAAGAGCATGAAACAGACAGCTTTGATCTTGGAATCTCATGGAAAAAAGAGATTACACGCCCATCCGTGGTCTTCCATTGACCCGCCTGGTCTGTTCCTTGTCAAAGCCATGTACACACTCCACACCCTAGCTGTGTCTGGAAGACTTGTTGACTTAAGCAGCATGTAGTAGGTTGTTTTAGCAAGTTAAAAAATGCGTTGCAAGTAACTTTTTTTCTTTTTTTTTCTTTTAACTTCCTTTTAATTACATGGTTAGTCTTGCTACGAAAGAAAGAGTATCACATGCTGGCCCCCCTCTATCATCAACTAGTCATCACTGTCATTAGCTTACATGATATGGAAGCTGATCGCACAATGGCTGAACTGGTAGAAGAGTTCATAGACGAGAGGACACACAGGAGCAGATGATGCATCTTTCTGCTTTTCTTCTGTGGCAGCCTGGAGACAGTTCTTTAAATTTTCTGTCTCCCCATCTTATGTGCTATTTTACTGAGAAACACTGTTAAAGTAGGTTTCTTAAAGCATTTCTTTAAGCAGAAATACTTTGGAGATCAGAAACTAGCAGCAAGTTTTTAAAGTGTACCTTAATGTCTTCCATGATTGTTTCTGTGTCGGGTAAATTACCAGTTGCTCCTTTTCTGGGAGCTGGAACTTCTGGTATGGACTCTTTTTGGCTAGGACAGCTCATCTAGCTTTTCTCTGCCATCCTGTTACAAAGCTGACACTCATCTAATATTTTTTCAAGACTCTCGTAACTACTGCTCACTGCCCTAGTTTCTTGCTGCAACATAATTATTACTGTAATTTTCATGGCTGCAATATTCTGAAGGGGTCACAGGTGATTTTTTAACAAAAGACGGTGATAACCATTTGTGCTGCTATATTTATTTTCTCATTTTTATTTGTGAAAGAAGGGCAAGGTAGTTGAAATTCTAGACCAGATTTCAACAGAAATTTAGGGCTTTGTGTTTAGTTCTTCACTGTGAACATTTGAGAATTTTCAATTGAAGTTGTACTTAAATTTCTTTAGCAATCTTTTTGAAAACAGAATGACCAAAACTTAATACATCATATAACTTGGATTTTATAAGAAATTTAGATATAAATAGGCATTCTTTTTTTTTTTTTCCCTTGAAAATATATGCAAACTGTCTAGTGTCCTCAGCTGGTAAAACTTGAGTGAGTTCTGCATCCAGAACTTGCATTCAGCAAAAATAGCTGACCCATTTGAAAGAGTTCACAAAATAGCAGTGACAGTTGGAGATCAAGAAAGCATTATCTCTGAGGAAAAAGAGGAAGATTTATTTAGTTCAAGGATCAGATTATAGGGGAATTAATACCTAGTAATAAGTGTTTAAAGTTGTAAAATGTTCTTGCATGGAAGAAAAGGAGCAATTTTTGGTCTCTGTATTCACAGCAAATAAGGGAAATTACAAGAAAGTTCCATTTAAGTATTAGGGGAAATGTTAATAATAAAAGATAAGGAAGATAAGGAGATAATGGAATCGTTTGAAAAGGCTGTGAGATCTGCATCAGAGGTCTCTAAGAGAAGATTAGACAAATGATTTTCTAGAAAGGGAACAGAGACTGACTTGGAAAGGAAGTCTTAGGACTCTGCTACTGGTTTTACTGGTACGAAATAATGGAAAAGAGTTTGAAGGTCATCAAAAATAGCTAGGGAAGATTACAGGCTTTTTAACATCCTGATGTATCTGCATGCTATTTTGGAGGCAAACATGAGCTCCCACAAAGCTACTGACCTGAAAGCAGTACAGCCACAAGACACATGACTCAGTATTTAGATGAAAATGCCCACTCAGGGCCTGACACTATTTTTGGAGTTTCAAATGGAAAACTAAAAAAAAAAAGCAAAATAAAAGTGAATGCCAATGTGATGAGAAACATGATGTGTATAGAAACCTCTGCAATGTGTTAACGTGCATCTGTAGAGTTTCTTCTGTCCTTTGTAAGAACTGCAAAAGACACATACATGCAGATTTTTAATAGACCTACAGGAGTTCTACTCTTTAAATACTCCTAGGCCCAAAGGACACTTCAGCCTGCGGTGCCATAATGTTAAAAAAAGTATCCACTTGAGTTGGATTTTTTCCATGCAGTTCACTATCAGAATTCTTGCTTACACAAAATATAACCCATACTATGTGTGTTACTACACGTATACTGTGCACTCATTTCTCTTATGTAAGTGTTATTTTTAATAAAAGGTATATGCTGAACTAAAAAGAACCTTTCAAAGTGTATAGCTAACTAACTAATTGAATAAATAAATAAATGAAAGACCTTTTATTTTGCGGTAAAGCTTAAAGATATTATGAGATGAGGAGGATGTTTACATCACCTCAAATGCCAGTGATCCTTAGAGAGCTTTTGTTTGCATGACTTGAACCTTGTCTTTTAAATATAGCAAGTGCATTTATTCATCAGTCTTCTATCTAAATTGTTGAGAGTTCTATCACCAAGTGGGTTTTGCCTTGCTCCAGCATCCTCAGCTTCAAATGAAGCAGCTGTTCAACAGATGGCAAAACATCCTTTTCTCTAAGGGGAACAGAATGTATATGGAGACTTAAATATATCATTTGGATAAAAAAATACAATATAAGAAGTGATGCAAAGTATGTATCACATCATTTCAAGAATGTATTTCAGTAGATTAGGATATGGCTGTATCTAAAAAGAATGTCTGATGGTAAATGTCCTTCAGTCCATCCTGGTTGGTCTTAGATTTGAGGCTCTAACTGAACTGTTGTAAAATTAAATTCATTTTAGAAGTGTGTTATGAATTTGTGAAGAATAAATTAATTAGAATGGCTTTAAAGTGTTTGAGTGATATAAAGAAATTCATAGCTGATAATCATTCTTTCAGTACCCTGTGGTACCTAATGTTTTAACAGCAAAGTGATACATAGTACTTCTAAAATTTATCAGAGTCTGAATTTACTTTTTTTTTAAAGTAATCATTCATGGACAGGTTAATTATTTTATACATTCCACTTTTGAAATGTGTCTGATACAGAAAGTAGCAGCACTGACATGTGGGAGTTAGTAAAAACTAAGTTTAAGTAAAAACTGAAGTTCTGCTTAAGACAAAGCATTTCAATCATTCCATTTTTGTCAGGAATGAGACGGGTTACTAGTATAAGTTAGTATCTTCAATTTAAGTGTCTCTTCCATGATCATCTGCTTGGCTGTCTTAAGGTATGTTAATGGACCTTTAACAAAAATTCATTTTAATTTATTGTGATATTGCAAGAAAATATTGAATGTTTGCCTTAATTTCACTTTTTAAGCTTAGGGTGGATCTGACTGTTAAAAACTGCACTTACACTTGAGTGCAGAGTCTACTGTATGTACACACATTTCAGCTTGTCCTTGTCAAACCATATTTCAGACCTTTACTTTTCTGGAAAAAGTAGAAAGTGTGATAAACAAAGACCTCAGATGTAAATAAAAGATAATGAGTCACCTCTCTGTGTGTTTCATTGTCTTTGATTAAATCGGAAAACAAGGCAGAAAAAGGAAAGGTAGAAATGAGAAAAATGCGAAAGTCTGTGTGTTTCAACAAGGCAAAGTGCTCTCCAGACAGCCCGTAGTGAAGACCTCAAAGTTTCTTTAGTAAGTGAAAATTAAAAAAATTTAGGTGTTAAAATAGTTGCAAAATCAGATGTTTGAACTCTGAAACTTTTGACACCAATTTTTAGTTTTATGTTCCAACTTCCCCGTCAGTGAGCACTGTGCGCTTTAGCACTCTTGAGTAGGCATAACTCTAGAATAGAGCTTGAGTTGATATGTAGATGAAAAAGATTTTCTTATTTTTTTCATGTCGCTAGCACAAAGGGGTAAGAGCATTAAGTACATAGAAGGAAGAGTTGGAGGACCTTTGGAGAAAACATGACAAAAAGGGAAGACTTTGGAATATGATAGAGAAGACCAGAGAGACAATCGGGACAAAACAAGACACAAAAGAAGAAAAACAGAATTTGTCTTGTCCTTCTGGTTGTCTTAATTTAGGTCCTGTTTCACAATGAGGTTAATACAGGTCCATGAAAAACGGATGCACCAGTAGCGCTGATCCTTCCACACAAAATAATTTAAGGGAGCAAGCCTGTAGGGGCATGTTGAGAGAAGAGTCTTTGTCATCTATAGTTTTATGTTAGCATTCATTATTGTTATGTGCTATTATATGTCTGTATGTTTATTTATTGCTTAGGATACCAATGTCTTATTCCTATGGACATATTCTAGAAAAACTGGAGTTCTCTTCTCTTTTGCCCAAATATTGGACAAGTTACTTGTTGATTGGCCAGCTTCGTTTTATTTTCTTTTGGTTTTAATTGTTTTGTTGTTGTTGCTTTCTAGTTCTTTTATGCAACCTGGAAATAAAACCAGCTGTTTCACTTTGCTATTTATAACATCTAGGTGGCATGCTATACAAGATGAGAGAGTGTTTATAAGTAATGTATTAGTCTCCTCTGTGGTAGTGAGAATATTTATGGACTTCAGGGTTGCAATGACACTGAACCGTGCCATAAATCAAATCCCTCCTGATGGGAGAGAATTTTCTAAAAGTCCTTGCATGGAGTTTCAAAGATAAACCAAGACTTTTCCTTGAGTTTCAATGTTGCTGGATTGTTGTTTATTAAGTCTTACCAGAGGAACAGAGCCACTAGCATGACCCAGGTACAGCATAGAGCACAGAAAGCAGGAGTGAAGTCTTTAATTATCAAGATTTACACAGCCTTTTAAAGATAATTTAACCAACAGTTACTAGAAACGTGTATTATTTTCACTTTCCTACCAATTATTCAGTAACATGGGCAGGAGCTGTGGAATTCTCTATCCAGTCATTCCAAACTACTTTTACTGCAGGACATGGAGTAGTAGAAGAAGGAGAAGAAGGTTTAGAGAACAACAACAATCCTCTATTTTGATATTTTTTACTCTTATCTGTTTACTACAAAGAGAAGGCCAAAACCTCTACATTTTTCACCCTGTGACAATCTTACATAATAGTCTATCACCTGATTCACACCACTGTATTTTCTAGTTCCTGTCTGATCATTGGTAATTTTTTCCAAGGTTGGAGGTAAAAACAATGTTGTTCAGGGGGGTAAGAACCCTTAAAAACAGGCAGAGAAATCCTCTCGGCACTCTGGGTTCCTACATCGCAAGAGAAAAGTGGTGGTTTCAACAGGTGACCAAATTGTATGTTTTGTGGTCTTTACAGGTCAACATACAGAGCTGAAGAATCACAAGTTCAAATAATGAACAACCGAGAGGCTGGTGTTCTGCATTGCTGGAGAGGTAGGAAATATATAGTAGAATATATATAGAAATACATTTTTCTTGCAAAATGTAATGGAAAAAAAGCATCCAAAGTATAGCTTCTTCTGAAGAAGTTTGTAAGTTCTTCTGGTGCCATTTTTTTCAGATGAAGGAGAAGTATTAGATGTAGCCTCATTTTGTAACTAATCTCTTGTGGAGATAAGTAGTAAAGCATAGACAGTTCCGTAGAGAGAAGTAATTGTAGTGAAGCCAAGTAGGCACTGATCACCTTCATGTTCTGCAGCGTGAAG
Organism: Corvus kubaryi; assembly: GCF_017639235.1. NCBI lineage: Eukaryota > Metazoa > Chordata > Aves > Passeriformes > Corvidae > Corvus > Corvus kubaryi. Next base: position 2,863,460 of record NW_024581096.1, on the reverse strand, counting down.
GCCGGTGTTTGTGGACACTTGACTACTAGCCTGTGTAGAGAATTACCATTTCACATATAAAAATGGGGTTTGGTTTTGATGGTTTTAGAGCAGTCATTTTTTTGTTTTAATATCTCCTAATGGACAACTCTTTGTGTATAAGGTGTATTTCAAAGACTGATTCTAATTTCCACTGTGGTAGTTAACTGTGTGTGAAGTATGCCTACATCAGAAAATTTTGCCCTTCATTTTTTAAAAATGGGACATAGTCTGTGCACAAAAATAGTTCAGAAGATTATTCTGCCCTGAGTGGGATTATGCCCTGCTAAGTAATTTATATTGTCTTTTTTAAAATAAACAGAAGGATAATTACACAAAACCGTGACAGACTATTTCCTCCTGTTTTATAATGGCAGCTAGTAATCATAAAGAGCTAGGGTCTTGTGAAATGTGCCAAAAAGGCTTACAGCTGATGATCTTGAATCAAAGTTAAAAACCAAATAGAAGGTGGTGATGTTTTTTATTAACACAATAGTAATGCAACAACATCCTTTTTCACACTAGAGAGGGGTATAGCCAACAGATGTAGAAACAAAAGGGTTTTTTAAGACCATTATATAATAAGTATTATAAATACACCAAAATTTAATCATGCCACTTACAGAGCTTGAAGTTCTGGAATAATTTTCACACTTTATATTTGATGGGTTTTTTGTGCGTGGTTTGAAGTGATTTTTGGGGGAGAATGTGGAAATTCCAACTCCTTCCATGGAAAAAATGTAGTGAAAAGGAGGTGTCTTTGTCCAAGCTCCCCCGGTGGAGCTTTTCAGTTGTGAGTGGAGATCCACCATCATTGTGCACGTGAGTGAAGTGGCTTCCTCTCTAGTTATGTAGGTAGCAGATAAAAAAAGTGTAATTTAATGCTGTATGTGAAGAGGTTGGGAGGCAAAGACAGTACTATGATGTTTTCAGAATGTTTTCACTGATGAATTTTAGGCCTTTAAACAAAGACATAGCTGAAATGTGAATGAAAAAATGCAGAACAAATTTGAAAACAAATGTTGAAGTTACAAACACAGTATAAACACTTAGAATTATATGCAAATTGACATGCAGGTAGTCTTCACAGATAGGACAAAAACAATAGCATAGACATCATAAATGGATCTATCTGTCTTCTGTCAACTCTTGGAGAATTTTAGAAAACTTCTACCTTCTGTCTATAGCCCCACTTTTAATTTTCAGCAGAATGAAACTTTTATTCCAGTGACTTTCATAACATAGGCATCCACAACTTTCCATATTCATAAATTTTAACAACTGATGTTAGGACTTTCTCACCATGGTTTCCTTATAATTTTAGCCATCCGTATAACTCTATTTCAGTTAGGTAATTGCTTTTATTTTAGTACCAGTTAGTAAAATGCTACAGGTTTTAGACTTTTTTTCTATTCAGTTGATCACATTATTGCAGTAAAAATTGTAAAGCTGCTAAGATTACCTGGTTTCTCTCCTAGTTATTTTAAAAAGCATTAGAAAATTAATTAGAAACTACTTGTTGCATTTGTGTATTGCTGATCATAGTCTTCAGGTAAACTGTAACTTACATATTTCTATCTTTACTGAAAAATTGTGCCAGCTGACAGTGATTCTAAAATCAATTTCCAAATATTCTTGGAAGGCCTGTAACTGCATACTTTCTGTTCTTTTAAACAAAACAAAGCCACCTCCAGATGCCTTCATCTCCACAGTGGAGTTTGTCCAATGTTTTTAGATTCAGAAACAGAGAATTATGGACAATATCTACCTGATTTTTAGCTTAAAGAAGCACATCATATTTGAGGTTTATAATTCGTTAATGTTCACTGAATTTGGGAAGCTGACTTATGGCTATATTTAAAGAAAAAAAAAGCTTACATAAATGTTGAGTATCAATACAATTGTTTTGTTAATGGATATCACAGCCTTCAGCTGCTGCTCAGAATTCTAGCAGTGTATGGCATGTGAGCTTAGAAGCCATTCCAGAGTGGGTGAAATGTGTCATTGAAAAGGTAGGTTTTGTTTTTGGTTTGTTTTTTTTTTGTTTTTTTTTTTTTTGCTTTAAATCTTTATCATTCAAGACGTAAAATAATTAAACGGAACAAGTTTCAAGGACATTTTTCATTCAAGGTCTATGTATGTTACAGAGACCTTATAACTGAGGAAATTCTTCTCAGTAACTTCTATCATTACCATTTACAGATTTTTTTTAATCTCTTAAATGTTGTTTCAATTTGTTTTGTTTTTAATATATGCAGAAGAGCTACAAGTGATTAATTCTGTTTCCTGCTCTTTAACAGATGAATGTATTTATGGTTCTTCAGATAACCGTCATGGGCATCTCTGCATGTTTTTCAATGCTTAATATTATATTTATTACCTAGGCTTTGGTGTTTGCTTTGTTTTGATCATCATATCTTGCAGTACTAACATATAGGTTGACAGTGACAACAAGAAGCATATTTCCCCATAAAAGTGGACTGGAGATTTGTTAAGAGTTCAGTTTTTGGAATATAATGTGTTTTATACTTAAGTCTTTTATACTTAATGTGCTCTTATGTCATAAGAATAGAAAGTAGATACCTTCCTGCAAATTCAAACATCTGATGACAAGCCAGTGTCACTGCTTTTGAGTTTTAACTGCCCATTTGAAATGACAAACCATCTCATAATCTCCTATTGTACTGACTGCCTCAGTTGGTATTTTCTTTAAGTTGTTTTAGATCTAGAAGTTAATGTTGTTGCATAGATACTAATAAGCAGAAGCAGTGCTTTTCTTCTGCCGCACAGATTTTATTTTATGAATCTTTGATTTTGGTAAGTAAATGATAGTTGCATTCCTTTTTCCTTAGACTTCAGTGTAAAATTTTACTATATGTTAAGTAATTTATGCCCTAAGCAAATCCATACTGAAAATGATGCATAAAGAGAAAAAATTGTTACAACTGTAAAACTAAGAATTCAAAATTTAAAAAAAAAAATCATCTTCCGTCTTTCTATTCTTCTATTTGGGTTTTTTGTTAAACATTAATTAAACTTTTTAAAATTAGTGATCTCTTATACTTCAATGAACATAACAGAATAGTTATATTCAGAAACACTAATCTTGGAAGTGTGTTTGAAAATCACATCTCATGAGTTATATCCTCACTTTACAATATTGCCTAATCATGAATCCTTAATAATAAGGATGCAGTTTTTTACAGTACTTTGCCTCTTAAATTATTTCAGTATAATTGGATTCAATATTGATTGTAATATTATTCTTTTCACCTTTAGCTCTTAAATTATTCTTTTGCACCTTTTGCTTCTGCATTTGAAAACTTGGAGGGTCAAACTGGGGACTGAGGAAATACAAATACAAAATACCCATAGACTGCCCAGAAAAGGCTTGCCATATTTGTTTGAGACTGCAGAGGAGCAGTTCTCCTCTGGTGAAAAAGGCAGAGAATGCAATTCTTTGTGTACCCTTTCAAAATCTTTGTGTTCATTGCATCACTTAATATCCTTGGAACTCCTGCCTCGTTCACTCTATCTCCTCCAGCAAGATCCTGTGTTTTTATGGATAAATGGGGTGGGGGGTGGCGGAGGGTATGGGATGCTAAACAATTCTGACTTATCTCCAGATCCTCCTGGGCTCTGAATAATTTTGTGATCATATGTTATTTTCTCCTGTATGACTCCTGAATCAAAGGCTAAATCATTTTACATAAGCGCAAAGTCTATTTGCAGGCTGTAAAAACCCACTGCTTCCCAGCCGGTTCTTTTTTGCCATCTGTCCCTGTTCGTAACCAATCTCCTTGGATTTCATGTACATATTAGTGTATAGATAATCTTCAGTAATTACAAATATACAAATATATTACAGCTAGTGTTGCTAGTGACCTTTATTGACCTGCATTTCTTTAACCCATCACTTATCACTTGTTTTGGTTTCTTTTTCTAACCACTTCCATTTTTTCCTCTTTACGCAGTCCATCACTAAATCTGTGTACCCTCAGCTCCCCTTCAGATCTTGCTGATTTTCCCCCTACCACCTCCTCCACTAGTAGGCTGTTACTTCTTTTACTGAGTCAATGCTTCCACACTCTGTTGCCAAACTCTAATGCTAAATCAATTCCGGGCTCCTTGGTACCACACCTCATCTCCCAGTCTCTGTGCACATGGGACATAAAGATGTCCTTTTTCCTCCATACTGTGTTGTGCATTTCCATTTTTTCCAGGCTTCTAGCCTTCTTAATTTTCATTAATCACTCGTCCTCTCCATTTGAAGATTCAGGATACTATTCCATGTCAGAGAGACTCAAAAAAGTCACTAGAAAGTGCTTTCCCTCTAATTTTAGTGTCTAGCCCCTGGCATCTGGGAAATTGAGTGTGGGAGGTTTAAGAGTAAATCTCTGAAGGAGCTTAATTCTCCTTTGGGAATGGCATATGACACATTGGTCAGCCTTACAAACTGAGAGAGATTTTGTATGTTCACAGAATTCCCAAGAATTTGAAAGCCTTTAGTTATATGTAAACTATTTTATCCCCCAAGTAAAAAACCTGTCAGCAATGAAAGACACATCTTTGATGTTTTGTGTAATTTTGAGGGTTTAACCCGCAAGACAGGAGTAAGTTTCTCAAATAAGTGTTTCCAGAACTTCCTGTAGCATTGTGTGTGAAAAATAACCTTTTTTCCACACAAGTTGCTGGGGTTTTTTTCCTGAAACTACAAAATTTGTTTTCCTGACATTTTCTGTAGCTTTCTATAGGACAAGCATCAGTTATGGACACATCTTCCCAAATTACCTTGAAGGACATTTGCAACTGAAATAAACTAGAAATGTTGGGCATCTTCTGTATTCATGGCTCTTTAGACACTGAAGTGAGTAAAGTGTGACTGGAGTTGATAATGTTGTTTCTTGTCTGGGCTTTGATCCAACAAACAGTTGCATAACTTTAGTCCTCAACAGTGCTCCTGACAGATAAATATAATTGCTGAAAATACTAATAGTTGCCTAAATATGTAGGAGTACTAATAGTTGTATTAATATGTAGGAGTTTATAGATCTTTGATATGTATTTCCTTTGGAAAAAGGGCCTTCAGGATTGAAAAGAAATTCATAGAATTATAAATAATGAAAATAACTGTCTCCTTATATGTAGAGTATTAAGGATTTGTCATGGTATCTGCACAGAGGTTATGTTGTAATGCTCTGTACAACAAAATACAAGTACCATTTTAAGCTTTTGTGGGGTAATCAAACTGAAAAGCTATATTCTTTTTGAAAGAAATCTCCTTCCACTGTACTTAGTATGCAAGAAATGTATCAGCACTCAGAACACTCAGCTGAGAAGCTGTGCTTGCCAATTCCAGATTAACATGGGAAATTGATTTCACTGCTTTAAGGATCTGATGTTTTCATTAGTATTGCAGCATTATTCTATCTATGGACAAATTTTAAACATATTTCAAAGCTCCTACATTTTAAAATGTGTGTTAGATTTCTTAGAATTGTTTATCGCTGTAGCAAGCAGAGCTTTGATCAGAACATTATTTATGGTGGATTTTCTTTCTGCTGTGAAGTGTCTTTTATTGTATTTAAAAAACAAGAAGAAAATCTTCTTATTAAAGGAGAAAATAACTCCAGTAATTATTTCTTGCTCATTTATTTTCAGTGAACATGTTGGGTGCTTTATTTTTTTCTTTTCTTGTCAATAGGCTCAGTGGACAATTGGAAAGTTGCACTGTCCATTCTGTGACGCCTGCTTAGGGGGCTTTAACTTTGTTTGCAACAAAGAATGTTCCTGTGGACAGTTAGTAAATATACATTCCTGCAGAACTTGGACTGAGCATCAGCCACCTTTCTCTGCTAAATTGTCAAAATCATCAGAAAATCATTTGCTTCTCAAAATTCAGTCTGGTTTTAACAAGGATACCTGCCATGAAGTGGTAACTGCAACTTTGGGAATAAAAAATCAAGGGCTTTCCTATATGGCTGGAAGTAATAAAGGTGCTGGAAGATTAACAGAAGCACTTTGTCTAGAAGTAAGAGCTCCCAGATATGAGATAAAAAGTAAAAAACTTCCCTTAAAGGCATTAAATCGAAAAAGAAGTCTCCCTTCTTCCTATCCTAAGAAAGATGCATGCACTGTAAAACCTTTTCACAGAAGATCACATAGCTTGGATTTAAATATCAGAGAAAGACTTATTTTTTCACCTGTGTTATATAAAATTTGCAATATGGGAACACTTTACCGTGGCCAAAATGAAAATCCACCTGTTTACGCACAAGGGGGCTTGCAATTAGAGTCCAATAGGAAAGATGGTAGTTCTTTTCAGGATCTGTATAGTTCCTGTGCTGACATACTACAAAGCCAATTGCAAGTTGCTTCCATTACCACATTACTACACAGAGAAACAGAAAGTGAGTGTGATTTTGGAGTTACTGGACAATCTTCTGGGAGTGTCACTGCTGATGGGTTACCGTTTGTGATGAACCTTTCCTTACCTACAAGGGTTGTAGAAGACAAACAATACATCACACCTATTGGTCTTGTGCAGCCTAGGAGTATTTCCTTCAACCGAAAGCTGAGTAAGAGAGAAAGAAACGAGTCAAAAAGCCTGAGGAGAAAACAGAGAAGGCAAGAGCAATGTCTACAGAAGCAGGTAAGTGTTTAAAATTAATTATGCTACTTTTTTGGTAAAGTTTGACTTGCTTTTAGAAATCATTCTGACTTTTTTTTAGTTGCTGTCTTTTAATACTGGTTTAATGTGGAACTGTCTAGAGTCAGGTATCAGGCAAGCAAAAATTTGTGACCCCGTCCTACATGTCGTTTTTTTCTAATTCCATCATATCAAGTTTTCTTTCTGTGCAAAATCAAACCACGACGGGTTTTCATTTGCCTTCTTAATGTTTTGTGATGTAATAATAAATTTGAAGTGGGAAAAAACACAGTGAAATTTAATCAGTGTGATTAAAGAAAAACTAAACATTTGTGTCTTCTAAATGAGAAACCTACCATGTCAGAATTTTCTAACTTTAAACTAATGACATTTTGAGTTATCTTTACAGTTAAGAATGTTTTAAAAGATAATTATATGTATTATTTGTTGTAAGACAAATATTTTTCTATGAGTAAAGAATTGATTACTGCCATTTAAAATATTAGTCTTTAGTAGGTAAGTATTTTGTCTGCAAATCTAACACAAACTGTTAACATTTTCTTACCAATTATACAATAACGGTTTCCATCTTCAAACCATCTAAAGCAGAACAGAGTTAAAGGCCATAGGCAGTTGCAATTTTTGGTGAAGGGCCGTGGAGAAAAGCCAGTCATAAAATTACTTACACAGTTCTGGTTTCCTCTCAAATTTAGTAGAATGACTAATGATAAATACGCCTTTGAGAGAAAATTTCTCATCATAAATTTCCTGCAACAAAATACCTGTGTGGTAAGCAAGAGCAAACATGCTAACTAATCAGAGAAGCAGTATCTACACAAGCAATTATTCCTGCATGAGGTAGGTTTGTCACTGTGAATTCAAGATTTAAGAGAGATACTTAAAGGCTGTCTCTCTCAATTAAAGGTGAGAACCAGCTTGAAAATGTAATGGGTCTGGGAAATATTATTAGTCTTCTCAGTATGGTATGCATATATTCTTTTTTCTTTGGGAAAGGTTTTTGTTTTGCTTAAAGACTTAAATTGGTATTGGGACCTTTTTAAAACTTGTTCTTGTTTTGTAAAATGCATCTCTAAAGCTGAGATTCTGGATGTCTTAATACTGAATACTTGTTTTCTACTAAGTCTAAAGATTCTTAGCTGTCTGGATCCCCAAAATGGCTTTAAAAGTTCCAGATCTCATTGTTTTGGTAAATGAAATGATGATGCACAAGCTCCATGTATATGAGCATTTTCACAGTCATGTAATCTACAGTCTCTTGAGACACTTTAATCTTTAGATGTTACTTTCAAGAATAAAACATTGTACAAATTTTCAGAATTTTTGATAGCTAAGAAAGAAAGGTACTTTCAGACCTTTTCCTTGTTAAAACATGCTTAACCAATTCCTACATTATTTTAGTTACATTTGTTAAGATCCAATTATTGGAGAGATGCCTCTACCCAAATTAGGCTGCAAAAAAGACCATATGCTGAAGACTGTAGTACAGATTTCATTTAACAGTAAATGGGAAGTAGAGAGAGATAGAAAGAAAGAGAAAAAGAGAGGAGGGGAGTGAAAAAGAGTGACAGAGAGACAGATTAAGTAAAAAGTTATCACCGCCTGAGGATCTAGACATCATCCCAGTGGTCCTCTTCTGGTTCTCTCTGTAATGGAGATCCAAGGTCACTCAAAACTCCTCCCCATTTGTACACTTCAGCAAACAAAGGAATCAATGCTCATTGGATACACAGTTCTCCTGTTCTATTGGTTAAATTATTCCCTTGATTCCATGCTCAGTTTTCCTCTTCTTTTGAGTCAGTAGTCCATGGCCTCCCCCTTCTGGGCCCAGTCAGAGCTGATTGTCAGCACAGTTGCTGAGCTGGCTTTCCTTACACCACCCTGTGGCTCAAACACTCTTCCAGGAACTTTTCCTCAGTTCATAAGTTGTCCATGGGGGTGATAAAGATTGTGGTCACTAGGAGAAAAGACAGAAACAGCAGAAGCAATAACACAAATAAGTAATCATACTGCATACAACAGCTATGCACTTATCAACCCAATTCTAATTAGCCACTGCCCCTATCCAGTGATTCCCAAGGATCAGAGTGTTCTTTAATGGGTAGTGGGTGTGATGGCTTTCACAATACTGTGTGTGTTGGATATAGGCCCAAATTAGCCATAGAATTACACAGTGGGTCTTGATTTTTAAATCCCATAAAGAGGTATCCCCAACAGATACATATGTCATGTATTAAGATGTGTCAGTCAGCCTACTCTGAAGCAGATCTTCGGGTCCCTTAGTGCACCTTTGCACACTGGGAATAAGTATGAATGGGTTTGTTGACAAGGTGTGCTTACATACTTTGAAGTCTTTAAAATGGTGTTCTCTTTCAATCACATCCACATGTAGTTGGAAGAATTTTATAGGTAATATTCCTGTCCAGCTGGGTAATTCTGTAAACCATGGAAAATTAACTTCTAGCTTACGAAGTTTTCAGTCAATATACAAAAGAGTTCTCATACAAAAGGTTCTTATGCAAACACATCTTTACATCGGGCCTATACTCTCTTGTCCAGGGGATGGAGTATAGCTCTGTTGCAATTTAATCCTGACACAAAATAAGACTTTCAGATTTAGTTATATTATCCCAGGTTGCTTTTTAATTTTTTTTTCATTTCAGTGGGCAAACTGCCCTTGTCACATTCCTTTTTAATTTCTTCCACAGTAAATTGCACCCGCAACTGAGAAGCTTGTGTGGTGCAGAATGTACTGCAGTTACCATATTGATTAGAACAAATAAAAGAAATTAGGTAAAGTTAAAATATTCTATTAGAACACATGGTAGGAAAGCCAATTGTACAGGAGACACATTCAACTGGGAATATAAGTCTCTGATTTGATTTGGAATGTCTCATGATTGATAACATATTTGGTTCTGAAAGTGGTCACAGGTAAAGTTGCTTAATAGCTGGTAAAAGGCTTTTCTGTATTTCACCCATGTCCCATTTGCAGTCCATGGCTGTCTGTTCTCCTTATCTAGAAAGGAAATGGTCACCCATTTCCCATGTAACATTTTCTTCTGTTTTATTAGGATTATTTAGTTCACTCATTAATATCTCTGAAAAATTTAGCCAAATCATCATCAATCTAAAGCCTTCTGAGGCAGAACTGCTTAATACATATTTGTATGGTTCCAAATATGCATAAATTCTTACACCAACTCCCAGGCTAAATTTGATTTAGACAAAATTATACATTCATAAGACAAAAGTAAAAGCTCTTCCCACACAATTTCTTTCCAATAAAAGACAAACTTGGCAAAAATCAAACTAACAACATATAAAATGGTTTGACTAATATATGGTCTCTCAACAAGTCACTTGCAATGAAAACACAAACAAATCACAAACATTAATAAGCTGATAATACAAGCAGTTATGGTGGCAGTTAAAAAATTTAATCAGTTCCACGCAGCTTGATCTCATCTGTTGGCAGGTTCCTATAAAAAGAAAAGTGAAAATTTAGCCTACTATAGACAGATTATTAGTAGGATGGAAAATGCATTCAGTGTTGATTCAAAGGTCCTGTGTCTACCACAAAGGTAAAAGGGCCTAAAGGAAAAGTCATCATCATATAGTCGTGGTTGACTTTTGTGAGCTTTCTCATGTAAATTCACTGGCCGTTCACCCACTTCGAGCTGGTTCTTTTGATATTCAGCTTGGGCAGGGGTGTTGGCACTCTTAGAAAAAGAAAGCAACACAAACTTCCCTGGCAAGTTATCCCTTAACAGCTTGAGCTTGATACCTCTCAGGTAGAGTTTTAACTTCTGTTTCATGAAGTGTTTGGTACACTCCTCTTGTTGCTTCTTCCCTCATCTTTTCATGGGGGGTTTCCTCCAATTAATTTCATGTCTAGAGGGAATGAAGCTGCTTGTTAAAATTTGGGAAGTGCCACCACTTGTGAATTAGGGGCTGCTTTAATGGCTTAACCTGGATTTCTTTTAGGGTTAGGATTAGCAGACTTCAGCTTCTCACCCAGGAGCCATGAATTAACCTAATCAGTTCCACAGATAACACTGGCTCCATTTACTCCAGTGATTTTACCTCTTTGCCATCTTGGAAGTATACCGAGATTTTCAGTATCCCACTGCATTAATATTGATGGATTTAAATCTTGCCTGATTTATGGCCAGACTTTGATATCTTAGTTAGCCATATACGGCACCATTTTAGTAGCTGTTTGCTGATCCTGGCAATCATTTTTGGTTTCAATTTTAGTTAAGCATCAACATGCTACTTCCTTGTCATCAAATGTCAATGCAAACGTTACATTTTTTTCTTTATCCGAACAGTGGACTCATGCACTGTCTCCCAAATTCTCCACTGAACAAAAAAAGGTCGAGTTACAAGATCATGTTTCAGAATATGTTACAGGTTCTATGTCCTGCAGTTCTTCCCATAAGATTCTCCCTCTTTCTCATGCACATTCTGAAGCTCTGCCTGAAGCTCTTGGATGTCATCATGCTTGACAGCTAGCAGTGCCTCTACTTGCATTCAATTTTCATTTTCCTTATGTAACTGAAAGTACAATTCTTTCACCAAACTTGTGAGGATAGCATTATTTCATCTTCAGATTTTTGAATAACCAGTAGCTCATTTTGAGGAACCAGTAGGTGAATTTTCTTGCGTCAACTCCACCTGTGGGATAGAGGGGCAACTAAAAAATTTTTCAAGGAAGGATAGCAAAATACTTTTTTTACACGGGCCACCCTGGACAGCCATTTTTTTCCAAAAGTTCCCCCAGGACAAAACACATAACCTTCCTCAGAGGAAAGCTGTGGAAAAGTTTCCAAGAGTTCACAGCGAAGGAACCACACAACCCCCCTAGAGGGAATTGTACCATTGTCAAAGGCACTTCAGATTAGAGAACAGTAATCCTGCCAACTATGCCAAAATAGTGTTAAGATCCCATTATTCAAGAGATACCCCTGCTCAAATTAAGGTGCAGATGAGACCGTATGCTGAAGTCAATCGTACAGATTTCATTTAACAGTAAATGGGAAATAGAGAGAGATAGAAGGAAACTGAAAAAGGGAGGTGGGAAAATGAAAAGACTAACAGAGAGACAGATTAAGTAAAAAATTATCACCATCCAAGGATCCAGACATCATCCCATTGGTCTTCCTCTTCTGGTCTTCTCAGTAGTGGGGGTCCAAGGTCACTCAAAACTTCTCATTTATACACTTTAGCAAACAAAGGAATCAATGCTCATTGGATACACAGTTCTCCTGTTCTATTGGTTAAATGATTCCTTGCTTCCCGTGCTCAGTCTTCCTCTTCTTTTGAGTCAGTGGTCCATGGCCTTCCCCTTCTGGGCCCAGTCAGAGCTGATTTGTCAGCACAGTTACTGAGTTGGCTTTCCTTGTGGATTCTTTGTGTTCATTATCAGTGCTCCCCCAGTTTGTTTACCTCTTCCTAGTCTGAGATAATTGGACAATGTTACCACCTTTATCTTATCTCAAGTTCCCATCATGTGACTTAATTTACTGTCCAAATTTCCAGGAATTCACAAAGGCACATCCAACAGTGGCAGGGCAGGGGGCGAGGCGGGCAGGGTGGTCACCGATGAGCAGTTGCCTCTTGATATGGTTTGCCATAATGGGCGAAGTCATTTGGTGGTCTTAACAATGTTTGAGGCAATTATGATCTCTAAGTCTCTTGCAGTATTATATAGAAAATTATATACAGTTTGTAAATCTGTTAAGTCTCATCAATAAGCATACAGTTTACAAAATACAAAAATTTCAGAATAAGTATGTAAACTAAGTGATTGGTTTCAAGTAGTAGCTTTCAGAAGAAGATACTTTGGTTTTGCATTGATTATTTTAACCTTGGTGAGAGTTTGCAATCATGGCAGGGAATATTTAAATGGTCTGCTTCTTAGACTGTGTCAAGCAGCACGTGTGTCTAGTGCTGCTGTGTTTCCCGGTGCTGAGGTATCTTCCCAGGAGAATGTGAATCTAGAAAATTGCATCCTCCCTACTGTCTGACGTGTTGTAAACGGGAATGGTCCTCTGCCACGCACTCCGTTTCGTGGCTGCTCACCTCTCATGTCAGGATGGTATCCTCATTTTATTTTTGCAAGTTTTACTTTTCATCCTTTTTGTTCTGTATTCTAACAATCCTTCTTGTAAAAATGTGGATTTTATCACTCTGGTACTTCCAATAGAAAGCTGATCTGTGGTACTTTGTAACCACAATTTCTATCATACCATATGTGCTTAAGTGTTGGGGCCCTCCCCCCTGCCATGTAGCCCTGGGAGTTCAGGCTTTGGAATTTCTTTGTAAATGCAAGGACTGCTTTACTAAGTTTATTTTGTAACAAGATAGCTATCTGTCAGAGTTATTTTATGTCTTGCAGAAAGGCAAAGTGCGGCCATAAACATTGTGTGGCAGCAGAATGCACTCTGTAATTAAATTGAAGTATTTAAAACTTGTAAATAGGAGCAATTCTGTGAGCTCCTGACCTGCACTTCCTCCAGAGGCTTGCACTGATGCAGGTTCTGAGGTGTAGCTGCTGGACTGAACTAGCTAGCTAACAGTAGAGGGACCCAGGCTTCCTCTCTCTCTTCTGCAGAGGACAGCTCTTAATGCCTGTGCAGGGGATGCTTGCATTTTGTGTGTGTGTGTGTTTCTGCACATCTGTGTTCATGGGGATTTTTAGGCTTCTGTTAGGGTATGATTATGTTGTTAGCACATGGTAATTATATAAACTGTTAGGGTATGATAATAGCTACTTAAATCTAGGAATTGCCGATATTAGCAATGATTCTTGTTATAGTTGCTATAGCTAAGCAGATGAAGTATTTCTTTCATAAATTCCATTTGTGTGTATTTTCTTACATGTTTACATTGTTTGCTAATGATTATAATTTTCTGGAAGATCTCAGAAAAATACCATTTGTGACTTCTCCAGCTATATTGCTTTTTTTCTTACAGTCATTTTACATAGAAGAAGGCTCTGTAGTCAGCTTCAAAAGTGCAGTATCCTCTTGGAAAGGATACTGATTTGTAGGAAAAAATACTGGGAGTTTTGCTTCATTCCTCAATGATGCTTCACTGGTTCTTTTATATCTTTTTGAAAACATCAATGTTTTGTCTTACAAATATGGTTACTGGTCAGTTTCCAAGAAGTCAATTTGCTTTTCATGCTGCCAATGTTCATCTGAACTCTGGATAAACAGGTGTGTGAGATACAGCGTTGTTTATCCACACTGTCAGGTCTGTTATTTTGTCCCACAGCCTTGAGTTTTTAAGTTCATACTGCTGCCCTCTAGCAACTGACAGTCTTGTAGTGACGGTGCTAGGCTTTAAAGGTTTAGCTTGTGACCAAAGTTTGTTTCATCTTTCCAAGTCTCTTTTTCATGTACACATTGGTTTACAGTTCTTTTTCTTGCACTGTCATGTTTTTATTGAAACTATAAATCCTTTAAGTGTCTAGTTATGCATTTATGTACTTGGATTTTATTCACTCTTTCTGTGATGATACTCATAAAAAGAATTATTCTCAGATTGCTTATGGATCTCTCAGCTGGCTGCTGGGGGACTAAAAACATTATTTAGTGTTAGGCACCAAAGTAAAGCAGGAAGAGAAGGAAATGAAATGAAATCACAGCTAGACTAGGCAGGCTGTACCTACGAAGTTCAGTTGAGACCTTTGTTAGCGAAATACAAGGACCTGGAGAAGTCATTTGAAATAGAAAAAGAGGAAATACAGGGCAAAAGGGGAAGCTCTTACGTTTAAAGTCCTTCACTGAGTGTAAAATGAAGTAATGTTAATGGTTTCTTTTATTTACCCCAGAATATACTTGTGATCATTTTTGTAGGTGGGTAACATACTTTTGTACCTTCACTCTCCCTTCACTGAACTGCAGCTTCGTGCCACATCCAAAGTACCTTATGTGATGCAGTTCATGTGTGTAAGATACAGTTACTATGTTCTGTTTGTTATCCTTAAAACCAATTCTGTGCAGGGCCAAATCTGCGTTTCTTTAACAGACCTCTGGGAAGTTTCTCATACCTGTTTTAGTCTGCAGTGCCAACCCTATTGTGATCCCATGCATGTACTCCTCCATATCGTGTCCTGGGTACCCATTTCTCAAGACCTCTGCTATTGTTAGCAGCCCTGCATTTCTTTACACTGCATCATTATAGCAATGCAACTATCTCTTTATACATGGAATAACTGCTGTTAGTTGTTGTACCACAGAAATATAAGAAAAGTAAAACAAATTAGCTGCAGACATCTGGTCAGAGAAATTGCTGTCACAGCTAAACAAAGCAAAGCCAAGCAGCGGGCAGGGCAAGGGGAGTCAGCCACAGCAAGCACAGCTGTTCCTCCAGCAGCAGTGCAGCATTACAGGGCAGTGCGGGTACATGAGGCAGGGTCTTTTTGAACTTCCTGATAAAAGGAGGAAGAAATTTCAGGCATGGGTTGCTGCTGAGCTGAAGTTTCTCTTTGCTTTTGCTCTGGTGGTAACTATTGTTGCTACATGGTGACTTTTGCTATTAGCACATTCATTCTGTCGCTGATTATAACTGGATTAAGAAGAAGGTATTAAGAATTATGGATTCATGCCCAAATGCATGATTTACCGTTGTAAAACAGCAGCTGTGATTTCTGTGGAAGTTGTATCTGAGTAAAATAGCCTGTAAAAGCTACTGTTTTCTGAGATGCACCTAAACCTCCTGTTGCATGCATTTTAACGTCAGCATTTGAGAGTCTTAATTACTTTTAGCTACAGTCTTTTTATGCCATTATTTGTGATTACAGCTTTTGAGGGTATTTTCTGACCTGATCTCTTCTACTGTTGGACATGTCTTCTACACAATTTGGTGTTAATAATAACAAATGGAATAGACAGCTTTGCAAATTTTCAGGAAGAACCTTTGTTTGCATTTGGTTTTGAGTTATGTTGTAAACAACACTTGTGTTGGAGAGGGAAAGTTGCTCAGGATGCTACTGGATAAAAACAGTATATCAGGATTGTCTGAGTGTACCTGTATGTACTTCAACATATTTTATGATCATCTTGAAGCTAGATTATTTAGACTAGAATATGGTGTAGCTGCGCTGTCATAATAGCTCTGCTGAAGGCCAGAATAGCTGGCTGTGCTGTGAATTTATTCCTTCTTTTAAATAAATGTTATTAAGCTGCTTGTCTATAAAATGCTTTTAGGATATATAGAAATTATAGAATGATCTCAGCAGAGTGGAATTCCACAAGCTGTTATGCATTATGTGCCCATCTTGCAAAAGAGGGAGGGCTACTTGCTGTGCTAGGCCAGCATTAGTGGGTAGTGTGCTAAGAAGAGGCAGTAGCATTCACTGACGTATTTGTGCTTTTCCTGCGTCCTTGGTAATGTGTAGTTCTTCTGAAGAGGGACATAGGAAGTCTTCAAATGCAGCCACCTCTGCCTTAAGTAGTAATGTACTCATAGTGCTACAACCCAAAGGGTCAATAGCTGGGGTAATGTCCCACGCACAAATAAGATCCTGATCCATCTTCACAGGCACTGTGCCTTGCTGGATTAAAACAGCAAAAGAAAGAAACAGCCCATTGAAATTAATTACGTATTTTATTGCTGACTGTTTGGAAAAAAGAAAAAAGCATGTTTTTTGAATAAATAACCATAGAATCTGCTGCTGTGCCAAGGCTATATTGATTGCTATTCCAAGAAAATACTGATGATCAGCCTAGAACTGTAGAAATACCGTACAGTTTTTTTCTTTCAGAAACTGTAAGGTTTAGGAGCTATTATTTTAGTTTTTCTAGAAGCTCACAGACAACTTAGATCATAAGAATTTACGAAATTTGCAGTCTCTCAGCTGAGAAAGACAATGACCTGTTCACAGAGGTAGGTTGCAGTATTGTGCAGTTAGGTGAATCCCGTAATTTCAGAAGTGATTCTTATTACATAGATAGAGTGAAGAGTACACTAAATTGCAGTTATGTAAGATGCTTTGTGGCAGATGAAAATCAAAGTTCAGCAATGGTAGGAACAATAATACAAGAGTACTTTCATATTGCGAGTTTTACTGTGTATTACCAGAACAACGTCAAACACACAGTAAGGAGAGAATTTAAGATAGAATTTTACAAAAAAAAAAAAATTGTACTCCTAGTTCTTCATTTCTTCGAATTGGTACTGACTCATTCTCAGTGACTAAGAGTTTGAGTAAGTTTTGTATTTCTGATTAGTTTTCAGGGTATTAAACTTACTGAATACATATAACTGAGGTAAATGAAATGTGGCTTGTATGGAGATTTGAGTGCAGGACTTGGTTCTTCAAATTAAAAAATTGGGTTTTTTAGGAAAAAAAGTTCCTGACATCTGGGAGAATTAATGCTCCCTACTATTTCATAGAATCAGAATTATAGAATGGTTTGGATTGGAAGGGATCATCTCATTTTCACCCCTCAACCCTTCTGTCTTCCTTCCAGTAGACCATGTTGCTCAAATCCCATTCAACCTGGCCTTGAATACTTCCAGGGATGAGGAAACGACAACTATTTCTTCATGCTTTGTAGCAGTAAGTGTATCTATGAATGTTTTAATGTATAACCTCCCATTTACTTTAATGGTATTCAACTCCAAAGCATTTTTTTTTCCCCTCATGTCTGCTTTTGGGAGAAAGTAATGCTATCTGAAAATAATTTTTTTCTTTACATTTCTTTCATTACGCAGGCAGTCACTGAGAAAAAGTCATTGTACACATCCAAAAGACATCACACTAATAGAAGAGATCAGATTTTATATAAACTGTTTCTGCAGTTGATAAGCAATCAGTGATTCTAGTAGGAAATGGCGAAGTTAAAGTAGCAAATTAGTGAAAGGAATTTTTCTATATAGTACTGCAAAATACTGAAGACATGTATGGTAACAGCATTTCAGAATTAAGGAAATAATTCAGAAGTAAGGGAAGATACCACCTACTGTTACAGATGAAGAAGCTGGAAGTCTTTTGGGCATATGAATGTCTTTTTAACATCCAAAAAACAAGTTTATACCAACAAGTTAGATGATCTAACACCCTGACCTCTGTAAAGCTGTGACATCATCGTTTTTTAAAGCTAGCTATTGCCAAGATTTATTTGGAACAGTGCTTTTTCTGCTGTCACGTGATCCCTAATGCTTTATATCAACACCTAAATTATTATCATTACACATCAGAAGGGAATGGTTTCCTTTACAGATGATTTAGCTAAAAATATGCTTCACATTTAATACAGTTTGGAATATGGGGGATGGAATGTGGTGGAGGGGGTTCTTTCTCTTTTAATTTGCTCTGTGTGAGAATGCTAGCAATTTTTCAGTTCCCCTTATTAGTAATTTGTAATCAAGTTTCTATTTAAAGTTATTTTAGCTTTCATTTGAGCATTAGGAGATAGGATATATTGTTTCTAAAGGCTGGAGATGGGAGTATGAACAAGAAAACATTTGGACATATTGAAAATTAATAAATGTCCTGATTCATTAATGATTTTACATTTTTGAAAATGCTAGTCTAAAGAAACTATTCATTAGACAAGGCTTTCTCTCTGTAGCCTTTATTAAAAAAAATTCCAAAACTTTGACAAAAGGTTAATCAGATCTTAATATTTTGCAGGTCAAATGTTGCAGAGATCTTATTTTCATATTTTGTATATCTCATTTTCTTCTGTCTACAGTGTGAGGAGAGCTTGCACTACTTAGACTAATCAATCTTGTATGATTAGTAGAAGTATGTAGAATCAAATATTTGACATTATGAATGCTCAACTAAATAAATAATTTGATGCTTCTCCCAACTTTAATGGCATTATTTATTTCATTTGTATTTTTTTCAGTAGCTTTTAAAAGCTATTTTGAGCTTTGCTTTGGGTTTAGACTTTTTGCTAAAGTGCACTGCTAATACAGTTTCTGAAGCAAATTGAAAATAATTACCTAGCAGCTTGGGAACTAAAATGGGATTTTACCTAAGGGAAACTGAGAGGAAGCAACTGGTGAAGAAAGATAGTTCTCAATTTCTTCCATAAATGCAAAAATTTGAATTCATGTTTTGGTAAAAGAAGTGTGCTGGTTTGGACAAATTTGGAGGAAAATAGCCTCTGAGAGAAGGCAGGTTGCAACCATCCCTCCCCCACCAGGTTCGAGAAAAAAGAAATTTTCCTCAGAGGAAAGTGAAAGAGATAAAAATTATTTATTTAACAAACACACAAGAAAAGGATAATAATGCTAAATAATAAAACCTCTCACTGTGGAGAGAAACCTGGGAAAATTTCAGAGTCCTTCCATAGGTGTGGTCTCTCTCCTCCTCCTTGGAGCTGGGTCGTGGGCCCACCTCTGGGGCTTTGGTGGAAAAATCCTCCCGATGTGTTCTGATGTTGAAACAGTACAGAAGAGAAGAAGTGAAAAAACTGAAGTCCCAGGAAAACAAAGTTCAACTCTCCATCTCCTTCCAGAGAAAAAGGAGCTGAAAGCTGGCTGAAACGCAAGAAGGGTGCTTCCTCCGCCTTTGCTGCTGTTAGAAGCAGAGGAGTGTGTTTCTGTGTCCTTGAACAACTGCTTTGAAAGTTCACTCGTTTTTTTTCCTCTCCCCCCTCTCAGGCTCAGTTTAAAGGCACAGAAAGGCACAAAGTTAATTTCTGGGCATAGAGCAGCGATAGGGGATACACATCATAAAGTCACCCCAAGACAAAGAAGTATAGAAAATGGAGATGTGACTAACCAAAAAAAACCAACCAAACAAAAACAAACACACACATACACACATCCCCCTCAGAAAAGTGTAACAAATAAGAATTTCAGGGTCTTTTTTTAAAGTAAAATTAGAAGATCAAAAAAAGACATAATCTAGAATATCTCAGTTTCCATTTTCAGATTAAAATTAGTATGTCTCAGGAAGAGGAGAGCTAGAATTATAGTGCAACTCTGAGAAGTGCTTTACTAGGAAAACAAAACTCCATCTGCGTGCTTACCTCACTGTTTTTCTTGTCATATTAGTTTTCAAGTCAAGCATTCTGCAGATTAAGAAAATAAGTAAGGGAGACTATTTAATTAATACAAAAAACAGAGCAAAGAACATTCATGAAAACATCAAAAAGGCCAGACATGGTGAAGGAACTAAAATACATTAAATAGTGAAAGAAACCAGGCAAAGCGGAGTGTTACATTCAGTGAGCTCCCTGAACTGGAAGAAATAGATGACTTTGGAGCTTTCTGACTGTGTTCCAATTGGATGTAGCAAAACGTTTGTTAAAAAAACAACAAACAAACATGTATGAATAGCATGAAACATTACACCTATGATTCTTGGCAAAAGGTGAAAACTGAGAGCTGGTCATTCTGGAAAAAGCTAAGAACTGTGTGCTGATCATTCGTATGGAAATAAATTTGCAATCTTCCTTTTTGTGTGTTTCCTCAATGTTTTCTGCCCTCTTTTTTCATTGCAGTCACAATTTATGATTTGTTAAGTTTTATTCAGATAACTGGTAATAATTAGGAAATTTTAGGAAATTAGGTATACATAGGAGACTCCTAAATCCTCTATGTGAAATGTTGTACAGGAACTTTGAAATAGGAACAGATACCAGTCATAAGGCAAAAATCTGTAGAAACCAAGCCCCCCTGCAGCAGACCACTCAGCACTGGCACATCCAGAAGCAACATGTCTTCCCACAAAGGACCTGCTGTTCTTCAGTCAGATTGATTTTCTTTCATTCCTTTAGTCTGATGCGTATCAAATATACTTAACTGTAGTTTAGAGAACTTTAGAGTTTGGAGTTTGTTTTATTGACAATATTGGAAAATAGGATTCTGAATAGCAAAGAGAAAAAGACTGCATTGCATGTGGACTATTGTATATGGATTTTATTATTTGCATTTTTCCAGCAAAACCCATGAAGTGGGTTTGGTGCTCCATCTCACATTCTACAGGACAGACAAGGTTGTAAAAAAATACATGTGAAGAGATTTTTTAAAGAGTAGATATGGACAGACCTGGTAGTTCCTCTTGGCTGCATGACACAGCTTGTACTGTTAAGTAGTGCTTCTTTTGAGGTAGGTCCAAAATCCAGACTGAATTGAGTATGTTAATTATGTTACAGTAAAGAGGAATACTGCTTTTGGTGTATTAGCAAACTGAATTTGGGGTTTATGCACTAGAAAAAATGCTGAACAGAAAGAATTCTGATAGATGATCAATTCTCTTCATCGGGGAACCACTGAACTGAAAGGCAGAGCACCATTTTTGTAGTTGGTGTGACAATATGCTGCTGTTTCCATCTGCAGCACAGCACAACAGACCGATCTGGTTTCTAAAAGTAAGCTGTATTAGGAGGATATGAATAATGTATTAGAATTACTACTAGATAAAGCTTTCTGGATTGAAATCTGTTAATCTATGGAATCCATATTTAGAATAGTATTAACCAGTGTGTGGATGTCTGTCTTTTGGATTCCTTTTGTTCAAACAGTAACCCACTTCCCTTTACCTTAAGTATAAATGTGACATTGACTAGTGCATGGAAACTGTTTTAATACGAATGTGTGAGCATTACTGAATTTTTGGGATAAATGATGAAAAGTACAGTACGTGACCCAGCACAGTGGGGACAGAATGTTTTGAGGATCTCCTTGGCTTAACTTGAGCCACTATTAGTATAATATAATCTTACTTTATAATGGAAAGATGCACTAGCATGTAGTTGCTCAGCCAGAGTGCTAAGATGGGCTCCTAGTTGTTCTCTGCATTTTCTCTAGATTGAACTTCTGTAAAACCTGTTAGAGGCAGTAGCAGTGAACACCTTACTATCTCTAGCAGAATATTATATGAATTCTCTGTTTCCGTTTATCTATACCACTATTTCATCACTTTCAGCTACAAAAATACATTGTTCTCTTGCTTCCATGACAGATTTTATTTGGCATTTTGAATCTCAATACATCCAGTGATCTGATTAGATGAGATTCACAATATCTGTTTATCTGTCCTAAGTTTCTCTACCTAATATTCTGCCTGTGTTCTTGGCAGCAGTTAGCTTCTTTTGCCCTTCCGTGTGCAGTACACGACACCATATCAAAAGGCTTTGGCCCAGTGCAGCTGCTTTTCTGAATTCTCATGTGTTCTCCCAGCATCTTACCTTCAATTTCTTATTTGAACTTTAAAATAAGTTGGGGTATTTTTCCACTTTTCTTCCATCAATCTTTTGTCATTTTTCAGATACGGTTGTGCATGTTCTGTGCGAACAGACTTGCTGTAATTTTGTATGTAGTGAGCTTTTTATCATCATTTCTTGTACATAGCATTCAATTGTTCAAGTAATTCTTCAGGAAAAACAGGCAGAAAATGGGATTTTGAGCATAGTGGAAGAAAACAATTCTTATACCTCAAAATGGATACTATAAAAAACTTTGTCAGTATTTTCTTATCCATATACATGATGTATGGAATGTGAACAAAAACATTACTTTTTAGTGCCATAGGTATAGAAACCTCTGCAGTGAAACCCTTCAGCTAGTGAACCATGACCCAAACATAGCTCGCAGCACTGTCTGCACTCCTTTATGTCCCATTCAGCTTGTAAGCAGTACTTTATGTGTGGAGAGGGAAGAGACCTGGCACAAACAGAGCTGGTTGGAAGTTCATTGACAAATTGTGCATCTGGAATCCAAGCGTGAGACTACTAAGCCTAAGAAAATAAATTCAGGGGTTTTTTTTAGCTGTCTCTTGTCATGCTTCTGCTATGATGCATAGGACTGCAGCTGAAGGTGGAAGAAAAACAAAAGGTAGTGGAGCTTGAGTGCAAATGCATGTACCTTCCCTGCTTCTACTGTGCTTTGTTGTGAAGCTGGACTATAAAAAGAAAAGGGAATGGGGTGAAACAGAGCATGCTCACTGGGAGGCTGTGATTACTTAGACAAGTGAAATCTAAGTCGAAAACAGAGTGGTACCCATCTGTGGGGTATGCCCAGCCCCTGCCCTGGAGGGATCTCTGCTGAGATAAGAGATTTTGCAATCGCCCAGCAGGACTCCCTGGAAAGGCAACCACTTCTTTGGTCACAGTGAGAAAAGACAGATCCACAATCCTTTAGGAGACCCTATGCAGATCCTTAGTAATCCATTGGTCCTCACCCATCCCAGATCCTTTGTAACCCATTGGTCCTCACCCATCCCCTGTATCCCTATAAAAGCAAGCCCTCTGGCGCTGTGGGGCTCAGAGAGAGGGTTCTTGTCCCTGGCTTTCCCCTTTGCCGGAGGGGACCAACAATAAAGCTACCTTCGTGCGGAACCAGCCACACGAACCTCTCGTCTCTCTCTCTGGTCTGGCTTGGCCTGGAGGCTGCCCTGCAGAGCTGAGCTGCAATCACGAGCTGATAATCACTAAAGAGCTGACAGCCTCTGCAAGGGCTCCTCTGCCAGCAGCTGAGGGAAGACACCGGGCCTCGGGAAGGCGATTCCTTTCAGGACCATCTCCCCGGACCGGTCACCTCTTCCTGGGTCAGAGCTGCTGACCCCCACACCAGCTGTAATACCCATCAACTTGCACTTAAATTTGGATGCTGAAGTAATAGACCAGGGACTTGTGGGTGTATGTAGAACACACAGGATGGAGAGTGTCTCTTATTCATTTAGCTCCATCTTTTTACATTTAGGAAAGAAGTTACAACATATTAGTAAAAAATGAAGTACAGCCATTCCACAGTTTGCTCAAGAACTTCACCTGTTTTTTCATCTGATTTAAGGAATTTTTCTAAGGACACTGCCCCCCTAATTTAGTGTAGAATGTTTGTGAAATGTTTGTAGTTAGTATGAAATTTATTCAGAAACAAAATAGTGCTTTGTTTAAATTTTGTTTCAACAAAAATTTGTGCTGAAGTGCAAACTTTTTATCAATGCCAATAGCTCACCTTTCCTGATTTAGAGCCTGTTGGTGCAAGATGCATCTTCTATGACACATTCTTGTGGAAGCTCACTAGGAGTTCACAGTCCCTTCTACTTTACAGGATAGTCCTTTTGATAACTTACTAACCAAGCTAGATTTTTGGCACAAGAAAGAGCAAAAGGTGTGATAATTGTACTATGTTGCTTCATGTTCCCTACTACGGAGTTCCTACTACTGATTTTTTTAGACTGAACAAGACCAGCCTGTCAGAATGGTGGATGGGCACACCATGTCTGTGATTGAACCAGAAATTTCCAGGAATTTTCCAGGAATTATGTTTTGCTTTTGTCAAACATGAACATCAGTGATGACTCACCACCTCACTGATACACTATTGCAATTTCGTTTTATGAATTATATTCTGGGAAATTTGCACAGTTCTTTGTTCAAAATACCAACACAGTCAGAACCACATGGCAGTGCCAAAATATGCCAGTATCTGATTACCTTTTTAGTTTAAATGATAGTGTGAGTAGGCAGTATAGGTGGTGGTTTCATGTGAAAGCGGATGAAAAGGAACCCCCATAAAATTCTGGCTGGAACTCTCTACTTTTCTTGTCTCATCTGACCCATGGTGCCCTGATTTCAGAGAGGAAAAAAAAGACTAAAACTAAATACTTTCCTATTGCTTTTTCTACTATATCAGATCATGTTGGGTTTCCTAGTTTGCTGTAGCCAGCATAAGAATATAGTTGGAACTGTGTGATTGGAGGTATACAAATGTTAGCTGGTAGATCAGCTGAGCTAGTAGCTGAGCTAGTGGCTTTATATTTTTGATTTTTGCTACTAGTTTGTTCCGTAGTCTAACAATCCTGATAGGAAATGTTCTTATGTTAAAGTCTTGGTTGTTTGGAGTCATACTGTTTCCTATCAGCAAGTCATCTTTACTTGATGGATGTTTCTTATGATGGCTATAAAAATGTAATTTTTCTCAGTGGAAGTGTATGAGACATTATCCAGAACTGATTTGCTGTGGACAGAATTGAGTTGAGGGCTAGAGTATAATCCCCATGTATTGAAACCCTGACTTTATAATGTGAATATAAAACTCTGATCCAGTTTCTATCTCTCTAAATTTTGAATATGGACTTTTGTATCTGCTTTTGAGCTTTTTTATCCTTGCATATTTAATGTATCCAACAATCCATGCTTAAATCATATAGCATATACAGTGATACTTTGCTTTGCTTTATGGTCAGGGAGTTTGTATTTTGCCTCTATAGTATTTTTATACTGCTATAGAAATGATAGGGATTAGTGGGTGGGGGTGGTGTTGAGAAGGACTACTTTTTCTGCAACAGAGTCTGAAACATTATTTAAAAATTTAAAACTCTGAAAGTAAATTTCCTCCCATGTTACGTAAGAAATCTTAAAATACCAGGGGGTTATGCAGGAGGGACAGGGGGAGAGCTGGGATAGGGAGAACCAGTATTGTGGAAAAATGTGTTGATTCTTATTTAATTAGAGCAGTCTCAGCACCTGTGCAGTACCATTTGTGGAGGGAATTTATAAAATATATTAATACAAATTTTTTTTTTTTTTCAATTCTGAAAGGACTCATCTGAACCCCCAGTTCCAGATGTCTGTTCCACTTCTGTAATGAAAAGTATTTGACAGTGGTCACTTTAGAGAGCACTTCTTAGGCACTAAGAACTGCCTGCTCATCTAGTCATGCGATTGTCCTCATTCCACAAGGCAGTGAGCATATTCTTGTGTTAAAAAATCGGTATGGTAACACATAGCGAAAGTACAATGCAAACTGTGTATCTGGTGAATCCAGTGTTTCCTAAGATACTAAAATATTTGGGGGAGGATACATTTTAATTTACACTCAGTGATGCAAGAACAAGTTGTGCCTGGGTGACCTGCATGCTGATAACGTTGGATAACCAAAGTCTGAAGATGTATCCTAAGACTGAACTTAGTCCTCCGTTTATTCTAGGAAAGACACTTTTCCACTCTCATTTTTGGCTCCTTGCTTTGTACTAAATTTGGTTTGAGTGGACATGACTGTACATCATAAGCATATTAACTATAGAATTAACTACTCTCTACAAACATTTTTAAAATTGAACTGAAATTACAGAACTGACTATATTTTTATCATTTGATAGCAGAAAAATTGCCCATCCGTGTTTCAGAGAACTTAAAGGTCTTAAGAATCAGTGGCATTTTAATTCTATCTCTGTAGAAAATTTTTATGTCATGTCAGAATTTCGGAAAATTAAAAATATTCTCTGAAAAAAAGAATGTGTTCTGGAAATCATAGAATCAGAATGGTTTGGTTTAGAAAAGACCTTAAAAACCATGTATTTCCAAACCCACTGCCATTGGCAGGGCACTTTCCATTAGACCAGGTTACTCAGAAGCCCATCCAACCTGGCCTTGAACACTTCCAGGGATGGGGGAGCCACAGCTTCTCTGGGCAACTGTGCTAGTGTCTCACTTTCCCCACAGTAAAAGATTTCTGCAAAATGTCTCATCTAAATCAACCCTCTTTCATTTTAAAGCCATTCCTCCTCATCCTGTCACTGTATGCTCTTGTAAAAAGTCCCTCCCCATCTTCCTGGTGCTGGAAGGTGCTATAAGGTCTCCCTGGAGCCTTCTCTTCCCCAGTCTGAACAACTCCAGCTCTCTGAGACTCTTCTCAAAGGAGAGGTGCTCTAGCCCTCTGATCATCTTAGTGACTCTGCTCTGAAGACCAATGCTTATACAGTTCAGTAAGATTTCATCTGGAGAAGTTTTTAGAGACTGGTGTGAGAACAAGGGTGAGGCTGGCAGACCAGGGTATGCTAACTCAAATTTAAGTTTGAACTGATGCAAAACTAAGCATGTCACTTTTTCCAAGCAGTATTTTCTTTGAGAGTACTGAATACAGTGTAGGTACTTCATCGGAGCACTAGAAATCCTGGGGTGTTTCAAGGGATGAAAATGTGAAAAACCCAAACATTGGTTGAATGATCATCTTGCCCAATTGCAAGAATTTTCTTTTGTATATATGTGTGTATATAAGTATATGCCTGGTGCAAACGACAAATCATCTCCAATTTGAGAGATCATCATTTTATGTGGTATTTTTCTCAGATGCAGTAAAAGATGCTGCATTGATTGTGGTAACGTGGGGCAGTCTGAATTATTAATTTAGTTTCATTTTGCAGGTAAAATAGCTTTTAATTGATTATACTATTATTTACGATATATTCTTTCACAGAGCAGTTATCGGTATTTGAAAGTTAAAAGTAAATATCTAATGTTGATATTCATAAATCAGTATGCTCAAAACTAATGTATAATCTGAAACTAAAAATACATATTTTCAGAAGTGCTTAAGAGGCTCTAATTCAGGTAATAGATCTTAAGTTTTAAGAGATTAATTGTTTGCTGGGTTACTGTTGCAAATCACTTTGGAATAGGTAATTTTATTTGAAGCTTTAATTGGCAAATAACCTTTGTCAAGTGGGTAAATCAAATTCACACTTAACAGTAGAGCTGTCTATAAGCATAATTTCTGATGATAACATACATTTGTTTTTGCTATGCTGAAAACTGAAGTTAAAACAGCTATACTCAAACCTGGGAGAACAGAGGTAATTACTGTGTTCTCTGAGGATTTTTCCTGGATTCTTTCTGCCTTGTAAAAATTGCTGTAATTTTTAACTGAAATGAGTCATTCTTCTCATTCTAAGTTTTTCTAAGAATCTTGTTAACCTTTGGATTCTGAAAAGAATTGCAGCTCTAGCACAAGAAACTATATCAGATAGCCATATGATGATTCTTATGATATGTACAGCTATACATTTTATGAAATAATATTTGAAGGTATTTTTTTCCATTATATTTTTTCCATTATAAAGTAATCTCATTTGATGTAAGTGAAGAGCTCAATGATGGTATCTGTTCTATGAGTGCAAAGAGAAACATGAGACACCAGCATCTGTTTGATGCTAGCATGTATACCTTTTAAACTTCTGAAAGATTGTCCTTTTGAAATACAGACCTAGAAAACGGTATCATTTAGATTGTCAGATTATGTACTTTCGTTGTAAACACAGAGAATTAAATGTTCTTTTTGTGAAAAATGAGAACAAAGTCATATTCTTTGTCAAGGGAAATGTCTGAGGTCCTTTCTTTTCAAAGTGTCATTGCTACCAAGGCAGAGATGTATTGTTTATACTGTTTTAAGTTTTTGTTTGTATTACATTTAGGCACTCAGAAAGTCACCAGTCACTGGAAATCCACAACACCTAGAGATAAGGCAGGCAGAATATTTTGGCATTAATTTATCAGATTCTGTGTTGATGTGTTATCTTTTCAATCTCAGGAGTACCTTAGTGACTAGATATGGTGCCAGGAAGAACAAAGGTTGAACTAGTGAAAGCAGGTGTGTAGTACAGACCTAAGGACAAGTTCATAGTTTCCTTTCCAATGTTATCTGTCATTGATTTCCTTCCTCTTAGTTTGGGTGGCTTATGGTGAAGGGTTTTTAAAAAATCATGGAAGTAAGATTTCACTGGGTTTTATTACATTATAGAATTGGTGTGGGCTTTTGACAAGATCTTTTTATATAATGTTTTAAGGCACTTAATATGAATTGGTCTCTCCTGGAATTGAAAAAATAGCTGTTGAAACTCAAAGTTTACATACAGTAATGTAAGGAGCCGTGTGAATGAACTGTGATTGAAGGCTGAAGAACTATAAGATCTATTAAAAACTTGTGTATATCATTTAATTTAGTATTACAGTGGTTATATTTTTTATTGTACAATTCCACTATTATGGAGCAAGTGACTTGTTTTTTGTTTGATGGGTTTTGGTTTGGGTTTTTTTTTTTTAATAATACCTGCTCAGAACCTTCAGGGCTGTCCCAGCCAGCAGCCAAACACCCACCCACCCAGCCCCTTGCTCACTTCTCTTTTTTGCAAATGCAAATAGGGGGGCAGTTCTTGGGGGGCAAATAAAAGGAAGGTGAGAACACTCATGGATCAAGATAGTGACAATTTAGCAGGGAAGGTAAAAGCTCTGTGTGCAAGCAGAGCAAAAAGAGGGCTTTATTCACTCCTTTCTATCAGCAGTTAGATGTCCAACTACTTCCTGGTAGTCAGGGCCTCAGCACATGTAATGGTTGCTTGCACAGGGAAATAAAACCACAAGCATTCACCCCTTCCTCCTCATCTCCCTGAGCATTTATTGCTCATACTCGGTGGTATGGGTCACCTGTCTTGACTCTATCAGCTCCTGACCTCAAGCCCAGTCCCAGCCTGTTTGAAATACCAAAGGAAGCATTCCAAGGAATGAAGCAATAGCCAAAACACACATGTGCTATCAGCACTGTTTTGGCCACAGGTATAAAGCACAGACATATATCTATGCCATATATCTTCATACTATGTATGAAGAAATTTTTTATTTCTGCACTTGATAGTAGTTTTTTGACACACCTTACAGCTTTTCTCTGCGTTTTCTTCCCAGCAGCCTCCCCAGGTCCCGCATCTGTTTCATGCACCATGTGTCCACTAAATGATCATGGTTAAATAACTAAAGTTGACAGTGATGGACTTCAGAGCTAAGACTGCATTCAGGCTTAAGCAGGACAGAGCTCGCATCGCTGAGTTTTTCTTTCAGGTTGTCTCCATCAGTTAAATTTTATTACTTTTGAAAGTTTATCTGTAGAATGAGGACTAAGAGACTTCTTTTTAGCAACAGAATGTTAGGTGCTAGAAGATTTGAATTTGTTGTGTGCAGTCTAAGAATTTGTGCTGGTTTTGTCCTTCACAAAGGCTTTATGTTACATCTTCTGCTTGAGGGCTTTAGCTTGTGTTGTTCAAGGTCCAAAATTAAGTCCTACCCTTGCACTGAGTGCACTGTGAAAGTCATAAAATTAAAAGTTTGTAGCTGAACAAGTTTTATTCTTTGTGAGATTGTCAGGCTTTTGAACAGTATAAAAGTGAGCTTTGTTGCTCTAAACATGTCCTGCTTTTGCCTGAAGAACTGACATAAATAATACATCTAAAAATGCTCACAGTTTGTCATCTACAAACTTATATTAAGGAGGCAACCAACCCAGCACAATCAAATTAAATGGCATTGGTGTGCTTTGTGTGCTTCACTGTATTGGGTCTTTTGTCTTTGCCTATTATGTTTCCTCATTAGAAAAGACTTTCAGTGTTTTTCTAAACTAGGACATAGGATGCTGCCCACATTAAGGAGATGAAAATTATTAGCTAACATCTAACAGTTTCCAAGACCTCACTTGATAGTCCTAGGATTATGAGGAGGCTGTTGTGTGAGACCTGTCCTCTACCTCAGTCTACTAGGATTATTTTTATAGTAATTCCATTTTTCCCCTCACTGTTCTACTGTGCTAGTTTGAAAACAAACCAGTGGGAGGCACCAAGTCAGAATAA
>NW_024581096.1:2752807-2833391 GCF_017639235.1 Corvus kubaryi | reverse complement strand
TAACAGCTGATGGGGATGGTAATAGAATACACTGCAACCCAGGACATCTACTAAATGCGAAGTACGAAGTAGTGTCTTTGCTTAATGTCAGTATAGATAATTAAAAATGAAACAATATTTAACTAATATGTTAACAGTAGTGGGCAGCGTTAGAAATCTGTTGAATTTTTCAGAAAGGGGATAGATATTCTAATATCAAACTATAGTACAATACTTTGCCACAGAAATAAATTGCAGTTTATTTTACACCATGTAGAACAGTAAGTCTGAAATAACCCTTCCTGGTGTTCTTTTTTGCTTGTGTATATTTTGAAATGTTCTTCACATGAAAGCCATGTGTTCTAGTTTTCTTTATGATTCAACAAATTTCCTAACGCTTTTATATCTTCTTGTTGTCAGTCTTGCAAGTATTTTTAGGATGTCAGCAGTGAAATTTTTTGAGGTGCTTTGTCCTCGGATGATTAATTATTTTGCATGTTGGCCATCATAGCCAGATCCAAGTATTCATTATGTCATATATCTGAGTTGGGTCAAATACAAGAAGTATAGGGCAGTGCATTCAATTCAGTAAATCCATGTATTGTGAGAATTTTAATGAATGTAGATGGCAATTTGTTGCACAAGCGATTAAGCTTTTTAGATAAAGTGTACCAGTGCTAAGCTAAATCCAAAGGTTCAGATTCATTTTAGACATGAGAAGATGATCATGCTTATGGTGAATTTTTTTTCTGGTATGTTTTGGAAAAATGTTAATCCTCAAACAAGAATCTTGCCTTCATCTAAGGATCACAAATCATATTTCATGGTAACATTGTCTTTGTTTAAAGGTAAGTAGTAACTGATAAAATTCAATTTTCTGTTGGTGTGTTGCACCAACATTTGTAGTTGCAGCCTACTTTTTTAATCCAGGCAGAGAAATGTGAAATAGTAGATTATTTTTCTGTTTCAGTATCCTGCAAATCCAAAGAAAAGCTTTACACACTGATATATTTTTTTGGATGGTGGATTTTCATACTCAGTTTCTGAAAGGCTTTGTGAGATACTTCATTAGAAGAAAAATCTGCAGTATTTTTTTAAATATACAGTTACACTGTAGCAGAGAGAAAAGATTGAAATCTTCAGAGGTCATTATTGAGACCCCTCAAGGCTTTTGTAGGAAGGCTCATGAGAAAGGAAATGGAAAGGAAATTTAAAATGGCCTCACTTTCTTCTTAAATAACATCTGGGGAAAATAAAGTAGAGTGCAATATCTTGCTTATTTAACACAGAAAATTTATGCCTTCCATAAAATAAAGTGTCAGTGTCTCATACCTGTTCAGGGAATGTAGTTTGCTCTGTATGAAATGAAGTGTTTACAGATATGTGTATGAAATTACTAATAATTACAGAAAGATGCATGCATGTAAAATTTTTCACTTATACTATGAAATAAAAAGTAAGCAATCATTAGTGCTCTGTTTATCAGGCAGAAAAGATTTACATAACAGGAGCTTAATTTAAGTATTTGGAAAGTGGATTTATTCAGGTATCAGAATACTGACAGCTGACCCCTTTGAATCCATTCATCTTTAGCACTTTCACGTTGAGGCATCTAACAATTAAATTTGAGGAAAACAAGCTTTTGCTTATTTGCTTTTTGGATTACTTTGGATATAGCCAAATAAAATACCAAGGTAAGAATGTAGTGCTTGTTGCTGGCTACTGCCGATACAGAAGCACAGTTTATAATAATATTTCTGATAAAGTATCATAAAGATGTAGAATTGAGGAGAGAAGGATTAATCAAACTGAGCATCTATATATTATTTGTCAGAAAAAACAATATACACAACATTTGTGCTGCGTTTTGTTACTGTAGGTCCACCTGGATTATTTTTCTCAACAGCACAGGATCAAGTTTCAGTATCAGTTTCCAAGGGTTACACAAAAAGAAGAACAAAAGGGACTTTTTTTTTTTTCTGTTGTTGCATGAGGACACCTGAAACATTTTTGTATTTTGGTTGTTTATTGTTATAATTTTGCATTGCAATGTCTACTACAGATGGATTACAAACTGCAAGTTTTACTGAGTCAGATAATTACGTTATCAAAATGGAGATAAAGATCTCTTTGTTGATGGCACTTAGAGTCTTAACCTTAAATAATTTTTTACTTTTAAAAATGTCATTTACAACTTTGAGAAAATCTCCAGAAAAGCAGTGTAGCTTCTGTAGAAAATCAAACAGATTTGTACTTCCAGTAAGTTTGTAGTAATGGAAAATCTAATGTAATTTTCCTGATTTATTTTTTTAAGTAGAAACAGATACCTGTGTATTTTGGTGATGTGTGTGTTTGCATTTTAAGGAAAAACTGTGAATTTTTCAAGTCATTCCAAACCGCATAAGAAGTGAATTAAAACATTTGATTGTGATGAAGCTAGGATTATTCCATAGTCATTTTAGTAGGTATAAAGAATGAAGCAACAGTGATGCAATCTGATTACCTTCACCTAAGTTTCTCAGAGATACTCTTTTTTGAAACCCTTTGCTTGTCTTAATTTTCCTTCAGTGCAATTGAATGCTGTACTCCAAGCACTGTTTAGTGATGGAATCGATTTCAGTAATCAATATTTAAACTGGTTTTAATAAACTTAGTCAACCCACTTTAAATAAAGGTGGCCTGATTGTTCTAAGCAAGATGATCACCCAGTTGCTCCAGCCAGATAAGGAAACTTTTGAAAACTGGAACAGTCCTTTAATTGTCTAAATATAGCTTTAGGTTCCTAATTTTAGGACAACTTATTTTAAAGCGATTCATCTCACTAGGTGAATCTTTCTTTTTATGCGGTATCTTATGAACTATACCTCACTTGTGGAAACAGAGGATACTTGCAGATTCATAACTCTTGATTTTGGGGTGAATAGTAGGCTCAATCTAAGGCCCACAGTGGGCACGCAGCCCATACAGAAGGATGTCACATGCCACAGGTGTCCAGATGAAGGGTCAGAGTTGGTCGTACCATAATGCGCATCCTGTTGAATAAAGATAAAAGCAGAGTTAGTTTATCTGGGTTAAATACCTCCTTTGGTTATAGTTGTTATGAATCCTAACTAAATTATCTTCTATCTGATGAATAAAAGGCAAGAATTTTCTCACTTCTACCCCAGCTTGTGTTGGAAACATGTTATTACTGTATTCATAAAATTTGAGTGATCATGTAACCACCACAGCTGATGACTGAAAGGATGGTCATGGCTACATAGTAATAGTGAGGAATTTGTGTAAAAATTATTTGAAGACATTTTTGAAAAAGCCTGTTCTGGGAGTTCAGTTCAGCAAACTCATCTTTCCGTCCAAAACAGTAAGAAGTCTTCTGTAACTGTATCTAGCAGCCAAAAACTCAGTGTAACTCTCATTTTGTTGATTTTTTGCTCATTGCTAGCAGACAAATCTTTGTAGTTACTGTAGACTTTATGAGTAGAAAGAACTTTACCTTGAAGCTGGGAAATACCAGGAGCATTGAGACTGGTAGGAAACTTAAAATCTGTACATTGATCTTACTGTTTTGGAAAGCAGTGTTCCACAAGTGGAGACCCACTGAGTATAAACAGTTTATAAATGCTGTTCAGAAAAGTAGCAAACCTCCACATCTGACCAACACTCTTGCATGTTGTCTCCTCCACTTTCTGCTGTATAGTGCTGGGGAAGAGACCTGTGTTAATGATAAGAGTAGGTATTCTTCACTAAGGGTCTGTTGTATGCTGCTACCTCAGATTGTGTCATGCATCACTGTAATTTGCCTTAAATTTATACCGAATGACAAGAAGCATTTCAGTTGCATTCTTTCCTATACTATACTTATGCAAAGCTGCCAAAATGTAGCAGCACTGTTCAAGACATTCTTTTACAGACATACCGTTATGAGCGTTTTCCCTAAAAGTAATAGTGTATACATTCACACAAATCCTAGAAAAAGTATTTAGAAATATGCACTTGTCTGTTATTTCAGTGCTGCAAATCTTTTTGCTAAAATTTAAAAAAAATGCTGTTTTTGCAGGTATAAAATTAATATTTAAGCCAAAATATTTTATTGATTATCCAGCCCACTGTGTATGTAAATTGACAGGACTTCATCTTTTTACCAGGAACAAGAACAACTACAAGTTTGTACTAGAGAGGAGTTGTACTCTCAGTGTACTGGAGAGGAGGACTTCAGGTATAGATAGCAACTGTTTTGCTCTAACTAACAAAAAACAATTGTTCTGGCAGTTCATTTACTTCTTTAGGACTCTAATTTGACCTTCCAGTTCAAATATGTTTGTAAAACTGAGTAGAATGTTTAGCACTCATGATAGTGCCAATTCTGCATCCTTTCAGTTTCCAAAATGCAAAGGAGGTCTATAGTACCATAAGGAGGAAGAATAATTGCCTTTTCTTCCCTACAACTTCTGTAAAAAAATGAAGAAGTTGTTACAACAGATCCTTTTGTCTATCATTGAGACATCATACCAGGGCTCTAGGAAATTCAGAGAAGTTTCTGCAGGCCTCTGGGCCTGAATGAATTTTCCTTCTCTTTGTTTGAAATAGCGGTTACAATAAAGATGAATAATTGTTCATATTTGCTTTATTCTTAGATCTAGTCACACTAATAGCTGTGCCTGGATCTTTATTTTTGGTGGAAATCTTCATCTGCCACTTAGCTATAATGCTTACATCGTCTTCTTAAATGCCTGTATAAACTGTGTACGTGTTGTATGAAATGCAAAATGAAAATGAAGATAAGCTTGTAACATGCTACTAATTTCTTATATACTAGTTAAGGATGATTATAAATATTAAAGTGTTTAGATGATTGTGGTACAAGAACTTTGAGTAATATTTTTTCCAGTGGCCTATCTCTCAATTCATCTTTATAATTGAATTATTTTAATAGGAATAAAACTTTGTTGTAAGTCTATGAAGTAGTTGCAGGGATCTTCAAGATATTTTCATAAAAGCTGTGTTTACAGGTGTTCCTTAACAATAAATATGATTCTTCCAAGAGAAATTTCCAAAAGGGTATTAATATGTAGAGCTGCTGGTTTAGATGTATATTTCAAAAGCCTAAAGGCTCATTTACTCAATAGAAGGAACTGCAGAGATTAAATAGATTGCATAACAAAAAATGCTTAAATAATTTCAAATCCATCATGATAAGAAACTGAAGTATATTATGTAAGATGCTTGGAAAGAAAGGGGATAAGTGCATAATACCCATGTACAATATCTAGCACAAGAAACAATTCTGTCTGGCCTGTTTTAACTTGATTAAAACAATATGAATCAGCAATAAATTAGAATAGTTGTTTCTCTTTTTCTGTGAGGTATGTACAGGAATAAAAAGAAAATATATTAGATCATTTCTTCCCCTTTGTTTTTTCTGAGTTTTTTTTTTTCCCCACTTCTTCACTGAATAAGCCTTTATCTCCTGACAAAGTAAAAATATTTCATTGAAACAAGTTGGTTAACTTGTTGTGTCTCGGGCCTTTTATACTCTTTTTCTTTTTTAAGACACTCTAGTATATGTGTCCTATCAGTAGTTGCCTTTGAAGCCTTGGTCTACAATGCACTTAATCACACAAGATCATAGAATGCTTTGGGTTGGAAGGGACCTTAAAGATCATCTAGTTCCAATCCTTTTCCATGGACAGGGATGCCACTCAGTAGACTGGGTCACTCAGAGCTCCATCCAACCTGTATTTGTGCTTGATGAACAATTCCAATGCCTAAGGCAACTTCTAAATGAAGCTGAATGAAAAAAAAAATATATAACCAAATCAACCCAACATCCAAATAAATACCACTGTTAGCTTCTTAGCTCTAAAAAGAAATTTCTCTAGAAAAATAATGAAAAAAAGTCTTTCAGTTGTTTCCCCTAGAGCACTTTACCAACCCCAAATGCAGAAGAGTGAGTCTGAATGAGCTAGCACTGCCCAAGAAGGCTACCCTGGGTGCATTAGGAAGAGCATTGCCAGCAGGTGGAGGAAGGTGATCCTGCCCCTGTACTCAGCCCTGGTGAGACCTCACCTGGAGTGCTGTGTCCAGTTCTGGGCTTCTCAGGACGAGAGACATGGAGCTCCTGGAGTGGGTCCAGTGGAGGGTTAGAGAGATGATTAAAGAGCTGGAGCATCTCTTTTACACAGAAAGGCTGAGGAACTGGTCCTGCTCAGCCTCGAAGAGATGACTGAGGGGGCGCCTTATCAATGTACACAGGTGTCTGACAGGAGGGTGTCAATAGGATGGATCCAGGCTCTTCTCAGAGGTGCTGAACAATAGGACAAGAGGCAATGGGCAGAAACTAATGCACAGGAAGTTCCACCTGAACATGAGGAAGAACTTCTGTACTTTGTAGATAACTGTGCACTGGAACAGGTTGCCCAGAGAGTTGATAGAGTCTCCCTCACTGGAGATACTCAAAAACTGTCTGGACACAGTCCTGTGCCATGTGCTCTGGAATGACCCTGCTGGGGAAGGGAGGTTGATAGAAAAGAACCACTGTGGTCTCTCCCAACCTGACCCATCCTGTGGTTCTGTGATTTTGAATAGAGGACATGGCAATAGATAGCTCCACAGAGCTGCCTCAGCTGCTTGGCTCTGCTTTGAAGTTTTTGGCTTGCCTTTGAGTTTTTCTGAAATGTTGTATGGGGAGAAATTTAGAGTGAAGGGAGTTTAGACTCAATTATTGATTTGTAAAGATGTTTAAGCCATGGGCATTGATATCTCTACCCTATTATGATTTATATGTTTCAACCTTAGTTTTGCCAAACACCTCAAAATACGTCCTTTTGTATTCATTATACCAGTAAACTGAAACGGTGTTCACAGGCATACAAACCCTGGCATACCTTATGGCCTAATTTGGAAGAACTTCTGCTAGTATAGCTAGCAAAAATTTTTGGTAGGGTTTTTCTGCATTTTAATATTGGATTTTTTTTTCTGAGTTTACTTTTGAAATTCCATTAAAAATCACTAATTTATTTACAGAAATAAGGCTAGATAAATTCTGTTTGAAGCAACAGAGCACTTAAAGACTTCCCTATAACAATGACAGTCATTTCAGTCCCTGTACTCAATATACCTATCAATTTTAAGATATTTTCTGGAAGCAGTGTACCTGATGTCATAACCCTTGTGCCAGGTTTTTTTGCAATTGACTGAGAGGCTCAAAAGCTCTTGTGGGACAATCTGATGTATGGATAGACATGGCACTCCTATAAGCTACTTTCTTGTTGGAAACCAGACTAAACCTACTAATATTTTTGTCCAGCAGCAACAAAGAAGCATTTATTTCTTTTTGTTCTGTTTTTGTACAAAACAGTATCGATACTCACGCTTTCTTACTTTTTCAGACCTGAGGTGTATGATTCTGATTCTGCATTATAACTGAAGAATAAAAAGTTTGGTTGAGAGTTGCAAATCATTCTAGAGGCAGTTTTCTTTGCAGGATAACCATATGAAATATAAAACTGATTTTTCCTCAGTCATCATTCCTTTCAGCTGTGGACATTTTTGAGCTTACAAAGCATTCTGAATAGGTCAGTTTAAAATGAAGGGTTTTGCAAGTTTTTTTTATTCATAATGGGGCATCGTTGTCAGATGTCCTATGTGCTTTATTTGATTTTACCACTGTTCTGATCATACTTCCAGGTTTTACTCTGAACTTCCTTTTACTGATAGCATTCTTACAAAATCTTTTCTTGTAAGTGTCTATAACTGCTAGGTCTAGGTCTTTCACATTATTACAGATAAATCATACATTAAATATAACGTTACTCAGTGGTGCATGTGTTCTTTCTGAATGTGGAACTCAATCAAATACTTCATTGCAGTCCAGTAGCAGTGAGTTCTCACAAGCTCCAATATCTGTATTTAATGCCCTCATGCCACTTCTCAACCACCGCTGTGTTAGACTCCATGTTACTTAACATGTTTTGGAGGCTTCTCAAGCAGAAGTTGATCCACTGTTCCTCTCTTTTCTTTTGTTAATGTCCTTCAGATATCCAACCAGTGAAATATCAGGGGTTACTCTCAAATCCATATTAGCAGTTCCCAATCAACGTGCGAAGATGAAAGGCTCTTACCTTTCCTTCATTTCTTAGGAGGAATAGTTTTGCTTTCAAGGTTTTACTGTCCTTGATGTTTACATGTCCTTTCTCAATTTTGTTTGTACTATAATCCTGTAAGAAAACCATTCTGGTTTATGCTTGTAAAGTTCTCATACACTAAAGCCGTGACTCTAGTAATGCATAGGCACCACATAATTGCAAACCAAAAAATAATGGTTGTTTAAATTATTGTGCATTATCTTCTTGCATAAAAAAGTTCCTCTGGTTTTAGCTTTGCAGTACTGAATAATGCCATGTGCCTACATAGGTCTTTTGAAAAGGGTCACAAAGGCGTGGAAAAGACATCTCTTCCACTAAGAAAATTACTCTTAACTAGATATTGTTTGCACATTAGAATAGTTTTGATCTTTCTAATTGCAATTGGTTCTGAGATACCCCTGTCTGTTCATCTTACCATGATTACAAACCTGTCTCAGAACCAACCATTACCCTTGAGTCCTCAGCCGTTTTGCCTCTAGCTCTCTTATTTACTTAATTGCTTTATGTAAGACATTTATGTTGTTGTCAGCTCCTCTGTACCCATTTTCTTTCCAAACAGTGCTCTTCAAAACCAGTCAGCAAGAGCTTGCTCTTCCGCATATTTTGGTTTTGTGCTAGATTTTAATTATGATTTTGACCTTACATAGAATCAGAGAGTCATTTAGGTTGGAAAAGACCTTTAAGATCATCAAGTGCAAACACTAACCCAGCACTGGCAAGCTCATGTGGCAGGGTTGGAGGGGACTGTTATTTTCACAATGTATTAGTGTTTCCTAATTTCTGCTGAAGTCATCTGTCCTGTAATTACCTGAGATTACTTTCCTCACTTTCTCCGCCAAATTATTTTCCCCTTTTTTTACAAAGAAATGGTATTATGAAGCTTCCTTCATTCTAAAATTACTTAGCTGTAATCAATTCTGTTACCCTTTGCCATTCTGTTCTGGTGAGAGTTTTCTCTGCTGTAAGTGCAGAGACGGTCTGAGTTAAACAGTTTTACTGAGAGCTGTAATACTCTAGTATTTAACGTTGCTCTAACAGCATTTCCTACAGCATGGAGCTGGAAGTAATGGTCCCAAGCTGTTGCTGTCTGTGACTAGCTTCTGTGGATGTTAGTCCAGCCAGATCTATGCTGCCTGCTTATCAGTACAACCTACTTGCCTCTGTAGTAAATTTCCGTACACACTGAAGTTTTCTGGGACCCTGTCAAGTGGAGAAAATCAAGCTGGAGTGGTAAGTTCTAAGGTTAGAGACACACAGTTACTGACATTCATGGTTGTACAAGAGCTTGTATTTGGGCACAGTGCTAAACCCAAACTATCTCCGTGCATTTTTGGCACAGCAGGTCAGAATTTACAAGCCCTCTTGGCACGTAATATCCTGGAAAGTGCAATGCAAAGGCTGACACAGAATGAAAGGACAAGTGTTTATCCAGAACTGATAAATCCTGGCTAAATACTTACGCTCTGTGTTTTTAGTGCATTTCACAGTAGCCATACTGTTAAGGACTTAATCACTATTTGCAGAGTTCAGTATCTCCCACAGAGAGAGATACTCTTTGGGAGTAATGAGAGACACAGAAATCCAAACCAGTAAGCCATAAATGTAATCTTCTCTGAAACACCTAGAGATTCCCATATCTACAGTAACCACAATATTACCAATATTAACAATTGTCATTAACTTTTAGTACCAGTGTCAGGCAGTAGTGGTCTGTGATGGCCTATGAGTGTCAAAAGTGGCCTCTGTAATATGTAGTGTTGTGGGTTGACCCTGGCTGGACTCCGGGCACCCACCAAAGCTTCTCTATCCCTTCCCACCCCAGCTGGACAGGGGATGCAAGTATTGGGAGTTTAGAGTAAGGTAACGCGGTGCAGTGGTCGGTGGAGAGGTCACCATGTTTTCCCAAAAGCATTCCTGGGAAGGGATCGCTCCAGCAGTGCCATGTAGCATGCCAGCAGGCTAACTTTCACACCTGTGCCAATAGAGGCATGAAAGCACACACACTCAGGCTGGATAGCTCATGCGTTACCAGAGGCAAAGAGTCAGGAGGGGTTCCTTGTATAGAGTCCCACAGACAGAGGTTCACAGCAGCCACACTGTGAAGGGATCCAGTGACAAAGAGCCCAGAACAATGCAGGGTCCAGGGTTTTATGCAGGAGCAGGGCAAGCATCAGGGATTAGTGATATGAGGGCATGAGGGCACTACAAAGGCAGGCTAGGGAATGGGAGCCAATGGGGAAGCTCTGGGGGAGTGGCGAGGGGCAAGGGCCAATGGGGGGAACCTGGAGTGGAGAACTTACTGCATTACAACCTTTTAAGAGGTAAAAGGTGTGTATGGTCAACCAGCCAACCACACAGACCAAATCTGCATAGAACCACAAAGCCTGATGGGGGAGGCTTTCTTTCCCACTCTGAGCCTGGGGGTGATGTTAAACTATTGAGCTGGCCCACCAACGGGCCTCTCCTGCTCCGGAGCTCTTTGGCCCCTTGGCCTCCACTGCCACTGGCTCAGCCACTGCAAAAATAAGGGGCATGAGAGAAGAGTTTTGACACTCAGCAGTGTCTGATATGCTTCTGTCTTTGTTCTTCCTGGTGGGTCTCTTGGATATTGGACTGTAATGGGTTCTGTGAGCTGTGAAAGAGAAAACCAGAAACAAAGAAGATGGATAGAGGCGGTAGAGCATGGTAAATTTCTCCTGACCGGTTCCCATAAAGATAATTTTTTTTTTCTTTAAGCCAATATCCTCATTCTAATCAGGATAGTGTTAACTTTTGCAGCAGCCAGGAGGGAACATGGCTAGGACCTGGAAGATTGTTCTATTCTACCTCAGGTCATTGCTGGGGTCAGGGGAAGGGAGAGAAGGGCTTCCTTCCAGTTGAGTAAGCATGGTGCCAGTTCTGAGCCAGAGGGACCAGTGGGGTATTATCTATTCTCAGGAGTTTCCACAGTGAGCAATAATGGGGTTTTTTCTTATACTTTCTGCCATTAGTGTTGTTGCTGTTACTGTTAATTTTCTCATCTCATTGCCGTTCCCAGTAAATTGTTCTTATCTCAGCCTGTGATCTTTACCTTTTGTGCTTCCAATTCTCCTCTCCAGCCCTCTGCAGAGGGGAGGGGGAGCAAGTGAGTGGCACATGTTTTGGAGAGTCTCAGTGGGAGCACTAAATTGAGGAGTACCATTCATTAATCACGACAGTCAAAAACCCTGGGTGCTATTAATACCAGATTTTTCAGATTACTTGGAAAGGTTTAGTCATCTTACAAGAGCAAAGCAGGAACATGGCAATATACACAAGTTGTTACATTCATATGGGATATGCACCATTTGTGAAGTCCAACTATGTCTTCCTACAAATATATGAGTGCAAGTAAATTTGAAGCATATGTGCTGACCAAAGCAAGCAGTCACCAAAGATGTTAGAAGTTCCTAGGCTTTCTACTCTAATGTTTATATTGTGCTTTGTAGTAATAAAGTTGCAGCTTGTTTCGAACTCATTCTTTTTGGAACATGGCCTTCACAAATTACTGTTCAAAAGCAGAAAAATCCACAGTTTTATTTTTAGAGATTTTTATTTTGTTTTGCCTTTCTTGGCAAAGTAAAGGTATTTTCACACCTGAAGGATGGGATGCTATCCAGAGGGATGTGGACAAGCTCAAAAAGTGGGTATACAGGAATCTCATGAGGTTTAATAAGACCAAGTGAAATACACTACACCTGGTTGGAGCAAGCCCTGATATCAGTACAGGCTGAAGCATGAAGGGATCAAGAGCAGCCCTGAGAGAAGGATTTGGGGGTGCTGGTGGGTGAGAGGCTGGACGTGACCCAGCCATGGGCACTCACAGCCCAGAGAGCCAAACGTGTCCTGGGCTGCATCCAAAGCAGCGCGGCCAGCAGGGCCAGGGAGGGGATTCTGCCCCTCTGCTCTGCTCTGCTGAGACCCCACCTGCAGTGCTGCATCCAGCTCTGGGTCCCAGCACAGGAAGGACATGGACCTATTAGAGCAGGTTCAGACAAGCCAGAAAAATAATCAGAGGGATGGAGCACCTCTCTAACAAGGAAAGACTGAGAATTTGGTTTGTACAAACTGGAAAGGAGAAGGCTTAAGGGTGACCTAATTGTAGTCTTCCAGTACTTGAAAGGGCTACAAGAAAGATGGAGAGAGGCTATTTACAAGGGCATGTAAAGGGGGAATGACTTCAAACATCAAGAAGATAAGTTTAGATTAGCTATTAGGGAAAAATTCTTCACTGTGAGGATGGTGAGGCACTGGAACAGGTTGCCCAGAGAAGCTGTGGATGCACCATTATAGGAAGTATTCAAGGCCAGGTTGGATGGAGCTCTGATCAGCCTGGTCTAGTGTAAGGTGTCCTGCACATGGCAGGAGGGTAGGAACTAGATGATCTTTAAGGTCCCATTTAACCCAAACCATTCTGTGTTTCCACGATTTTTGTAATGCAGCTACATATGAATTGTTGAAATTCATTTTAAAAGAAGAAATCTGATGATAATACAGTTGTACTCAGCCTTTTTGGTTTTATGACTTCCTTTTTTTACTGTCTTGTGATTTTTCTTCTTTCCCACAGAGAACTTTTTCTGACATTCCTGTTGTATGTTTCATCATCTTGTTAAAAGTAACCTGTATTAAATTTAAGAGTATCACCGGTGTGTACCATCTTCTTAAGCACTACTTAAAGTGACCTTCTGAACGATTGCTTTATCAAAACCAGTTATGACCTGAATGTGAAAATATGTTCTCTTTTTCTTCTTGCAGCCTGCAAATGATAACCTGCAGACAGATGATGAACATGGACTCAGAGGAGATAAAGAAAGCTATCTCTGTGCTGTGTGTCTGGATGTTTATTTCAATCCTTACATGTGCTATCCATGCCACCATATCTTTTGTGAACCTTGCTTAAGGATGCTTGCCAAAGACAATCCAACCAGCACTCCATGTCCACTGTGTCGCAGTACAATTGCCAGAGTATTTTTCCAAACAGGTAAAAATGAAAGTTTTTTACACATAGAAAAATACTGGTAATTTTCCTTCCTGTATGCATGCAGAGCAAATTCTGGTAATGTTAATCCACTGGAAGGTTTTCTTTCCATGTAACTCCTCCTAGGACCATTCCATGCAGGCTCTCTTCAGTGTCAAAAAGTTATTCAGGCACTGTACTTCTAAACTTTTTATTTTAGAAGTGAGATTCTGATATTTTGTATTTCTTTGGTTTCTTCTTCCTAAATAATAACAGGCTCCAAACATAATAAACATTTTTCAAACTATCGTACTGGGAAAATGTTTTTAAAATTGCTAGCTTAATGGCACACCAAAAAATGCTCTTTTCATTTATGACATTAAATTTGGACACAAGTGAAAATAAAGGCTGGCAGAACTCTTGGTAATTTTCTTAAATCTCCCATCCTGGCCTCTTATACCCTCATTTCTAGTGTTCCTTAACCTTAACAGTAGGAAAATATGGTGGGT
The DNA here is from genome assembly GCF_017639235.1 of Corvus kubaryi. Classification (NCBI taxonomy): domain Eukaryota; kingdom Metazoa; phylum Chordata; class Aves; order Passeriformes; family Corvidae; genus Corvus; species Corvus kubaryi. Next base: position 2,819,784 of record NW_024581096.1, on the reverse strand, counting down.
AGGGGGTGTTTGATGTCATATTGGGTATAGAAATAGAAGAGGGTAAGTAGTCCTGCAGATAGAATATCTGGAACAGCATGAGTCAGTCTTTTATGTCCAAAGCTTATATGGTCGATTCAAGTACCATTGATAAAATTGCACTGTGGCATCTGGAGTTAGGTCATTTACAGCACTTAAAACTGTGCATAGACAGATCACAAAGTAATGGAATGACTCAGCCATGCAGAAGTGTTTGTTTCATTTTAGATGCTACAGAGATCTTGCAGTGATCCTCTTTAAGCTATTGTAAGTGCTGTGATGACAGGTTAGGGATGCAGACTGAAGTAGGACTTCACATTGATCAGCAGAGCTGCCCACCTTCTGTTTCTGGTTGTGCACAGACTCTGCCTTTGTACAGGCATAACTTTGTATGATTTGATGGCGGGTCAGTTTGAGGAACTGACTGGGGTAAATAAGAACTGATTTGGGTGGGAAGGAGGCATTTTTCACACGAACCTATTGCCCCAGGATGATTCACTGAGCAGCTGCTGGTGGTCAGGGATAGAGACTGGCTATCCCTGCATTGACTGCACTGCAGCAGAGGAAGTGGATGGAAAGCTGCAGCCTGAGCACTCTCAACCACCTGCCTGTCTGGTGTATAGAGATTTCAAGCTGTTCTCATTTCATTTCCCTAATGTTTGATGCTCCCTTCAATTTGATGTACCGATGAAGTGTGTTTCACTGATAGAGAGTTAGCTTTTTCTAGGGCTATTTAAATTTTTAAAAAGCTATTTAGCAGATTTGCTGGAGAAAAATACTACTGGTAGAGCACAAAGGGAGAATAAAGATGCTTCCTAAAATGTATTTGCAAAACTTTTCAACACATTACAGTCATCTAAGTGAGATTACTACCAGGATTATTTGTAGCCTTTAAGTACTTAACATACAATGTGTAAAAATGCCTGGTGGGAGGGAGTGAAGAAGAAGGAGCCAGATTCTTCTGAGTGGTGCTCACTTCAAGCACAAGAGGCATTGGGCACAAACTGAAACACATGAGATCCCATCTGTACACAAGAAAACACTTTCTTTCATGGGAGGGTGGTCAAACAGGATGGTCAGAGAGGCTGTGGAGTACCCATCAAAACCCAGCTGGACCTGGTTCTGGGCACCTGCATAGCTAACCCTGCTTGAGCAGGTTGGACTAGTTGTTCTCAAGACATCCCATTCAACCTCACCCACTCTGTTAAAATATTAAATAGGTGTGTAGCTTTTTTGAGGAAAAGGATTTATGTGACTAAGGAGGAAATACGGTGTCTTAGATATGTAAACAGAGTCTACTATAAATAGAGAACCATAACAATGTATAAGATATTTAGTATTAACAACTTCAGATGAGAGAAATCAGCAGCTATTTGTATATTGCTGTGCAGTGTATAGCAATATATGCTTGACTTAGCAATATATTTAAAAGTAGCTATGCTAATTTAGCTTTGTTTTATTATCTATATTTAGAAAAATATTTTGAAATTTTCCAGTGTGTAACATACTGAGCAGCTTTTAAATGAACCAAGTGGTATTGATGATTATACCATATCCTTAGAGAAATTAGTAAAATCAGCACATTAAGAAGAGTGATGGTGCCAGAGCAATGTAAAGTATAGTAATTTTTTTTTCACTCAGAAGATTTATTAAGCCTTTTTAAAGTTATGATAAAGTCACTGCTACTATAGGTTTGTGCAAGCAGCAAAGCAAAGCTGCTAGTACTCTTTACATACTTCTCTAATGCTGCAGCTGGGATGTCTTATTTCCCTCATTAATTTATTTTGGATGCATTCTGCAGCTTTCCATTTGTGTATGTGCATTTATTTTACAAAGATATATCAAAAAGAAAAACAATTAAGGATCTATTCAGAAGTTCACTTCTTAGCTTGTACAGTTTTGCAGACTGAACATAAGTGCAACAGAAGGATGCATGTAACATTGAAAAAAAAAAAGGCTAACAGGTCGATTATCCATCAGTTATGGAGAAAAAAAATGTTTAACTGGGAGCCACAAAGCCAGATTTGACTCATGAGGGTACTTCCTCTGGCTGGTTGCCTTGATCAACTGGGCCTTTTTTACAGAATCCCTTAAGCTTGAGTTCCAATCCAGATAGGTTGCTCTGATAGTGTTTACCATGCATTCCCATCTTTCTTAAATGCCTTCTTAGAAGCCCTTCTCCCGTCAGGATAAACTCACATCTGATCAGATGATAGGGTGCCCAGGATACACCTGAGACATCAGCTTTTGAGCTGATTGCACCAAGTAACTTCCAAATTACCAAGTATCTTTTAAATGCTTCACTTACCAGGAAAGAGTGATCTTCTACACTTTCATTCATACAAAGTTTCATTTATGTTGTTTCCAAGAAGGGCCAGATCTGACACTCATGTACAATAAATCCACCACTTTGGAGGAATGCAGATTCAGGGTAGTGGTTGTGCAAGGGAGGTCCAGGCACATGGCAGGGGAGGAGTCATGTACGTACAGAAAGATGGGTGACCTGGCCAGCCTGAGGGGATCTTTCAGTGAAAGCCTAGCCAAGCAGCTTTCTAGAAACCCGTAGGACTTGTCAGCACTCCCTTTTCTGAAAAGAGGTTTCAGTATTTAAATTTGGACAATAAAATTGAAAGAACTGTGTTGATTTCTATGGTCTGTAGCAGGAAATTAAAATGTTCTCTGTCTATGCTGTGAGAGGCAAGCAGAGTCTCATCAGAAGCCTGAATCTGAATAGTACTTAATCCAAATATGTTCAGTAGCATATAAAGCTCTTCCCATAAAAATTTTAAAAACACTACTGAAAAATACACAGTTTGTTCATTTTACATTTAGGAGAGAAAATGGCCTTTCCTGCTTCAGTGACAGCAGTTTATATGTGCAGTAGCTCTATTTTCACATAATGAGACAGAAGATTTGAAGATTTCTGTGTTCTTCATGTATTGTGTAACCTCATTCCACCTGCATTGTGACATGGTGAAATAAAGGATAATTTTAGAGTAAGACCAGCATAGAGTTTTTACTTCAAATCTGCTGTCTTCCCCTTACACAGAAAAAGCTACTGGAACCAAAGGTATTTGGAATTTTTTTCTTCTTTTTGGATCCTGCTCACAAAAAGCTTAGCTTTCTTAAATTTGCCAGAGAAAAAGATTTTATCCTTTCATAAAATAGTTATTATAAGAAAAGTATGTACCATTACAGTGGGCCACATAAAGTAATTAAACACAAGCCTTCTCAAAAAACCCGGGAATGTCTTTTCTTTTTTGAAGGTGCAGAAAGAATTTGGTAGCAGCTGCTGTTGGTATTTATCTGGAGCCTTCTTGGTTTGGAGACACGAATTGGGCAGGGGTTTCATGGGCAGGGGTTGAAGTTTTTCCTGTTAACTACTAGCTTAGCAACCCTGTTTGTTATCAGCAGATCAATTCTATGGCAGGAAAATATTGTTGATTTTAAATTGTTTTCCATTGCACTGCTATGGATAGATTAGTTTGGCAGTTTTGGGTTGCAATCATGAAGGTATTTCCCCAAATTATGCCCTGAGAAAATGTTGATTTATTGAGATTAGTACATAATGCCAACTCCTCCAATGTGTCATGAATCATCCTACAAATGTTTTCTTAGTTCCTGTTAATCCAAAGTATTTTTAAAAATCTCAAAAAAATTTCAGACTCTTCCCCTTTCTTTGCATTACTGACTATTACTGAGTGGGGGTGTTAAACAAAAAGCAATATGAACTGAGAATTCATACCACAGTCACTTTTATGGATATAATTTTTATTCATAGAGGTCATCATAGTTTTATAAGTTAAATAGCTTGATTTCTTAAATATATCATTTTGCCAGAAACTGACATCAGCTTTTCTAATTTTTTTTCCAAAGAAACAGAATGTTTAAGACTTGCTCTTGCTATACATGGAAATGCTTGGGTAAATGTCATTTTAAAAGAAAATTAGATGTTATAATCAGAAAAAGGATTACACAGTAGATATGGCATTTTTATTTTGTATAAATTTATGCAAATTTTCGCTTTATTTAGAGCAATGATGTATGCATTCTTTCCTCTTAATTATTGTAGATCTGAATAACTCTACCAGATCTTTTTTCCCTATGGAATATTTGAATCTACAGGAAAGCTTTCAAAACTCCAGTTCTGCTAAATGGCCTCTACCAAGCTGCAAGAAAGCATTCAGAGTTTTTGAAGGTAAGATTTTTAATTTTTTTCCTAAATATCATTCATTCTCAAGTGTAATATTTGGAAATAAGACTCTGAGAAATACATGCCATTGGCAAATGGATGATTCTTAAAGTAGAGCTGAGTTTAACTCTCCTGGGTGATTCATACACAGGGCTCTGAATCTAAAGATAAACTACAAACTGTAAAAAGACAACTGTGTGTGTACATTTTAATTTATTTTTGAATCTTTAATTCTGTGCACATTATCAGGATAATTGTATGTAGCTTCCTCCTTAGAAAAATTTCTGTCTGCATAGTGGAATAAAGAAAATTACTCTAGGAAAAAAGTTCCTAGTTCTGAGTGTGGTCAATAAAGACCTCTCAAAAAAAATCAGTCTTTTATGAAAGAAGTCATATAAAAAGTTTCAAATAATATAAATTATTTTAAATATTTCCATACTGCTTGTTTAATACATATGAAATGGAGTAATGGGTATGGGTGTTTTAGTTTAATTTTCTCTTTTTTGTATGAAGAAATCTTAATCGTCTTATTGCTACTTTAACACTTAAATATTTTCATGATTATCTGATTGTTAACTAAACAGCATTTAAGTTAGACCACTTAAATGCAGGATTCATTGTTTACCCATATTTCCCTGTTTTCAGTCTAATGGCCTTTCTTCACCAGGCCTCATGTACATTTACTTATATAGTTACTTGTATATACTTTTTATAGTGCTGAGTCTGGCTAGTAGATACACTTTTTTTGTTTGTAAGAATAGATTGCTTTTAAAAGTATGTGGAAAAAATAAAATGGGACATCCATTTTATATTCATTTTATAAGTCTACCCAGGCCTTTGTAAAGGTGAAATTTGGTAAATTCTGGTACTCCACTTATAAAACTATGTCATGTAAGGTCAAGATTTGATACTGAGAATATCAAGACATGTTCGTGGCTATGAAAAATAGCAAAGCTGAGAAGTTTGAGGTCTGGTAGAGTCTTTGGTATTACTCAGAGAGGAAAGTGTTGGCAGGACAAACTAAGATGACTATTTATTTTCTCTAACAGGAGTTAATGTAGTATGGGTGTTAATGCTGGCTTATTGGTTTATTTTAATATATATTAGGTATGTGACATAGTTCCTTTATGTTCTGTAGTATTATATAAATTATGCCTTTCATAAATATGAAGGGCCACAATGCTAAGCATTGTACAAAGCATAAATAATTAGAAATAAAAGAAGGACCTGGAGAGGTCATACAGTTTCACTACTGTGGTACCTAAAAATTTGGCATATTGTTCAACAAAGGTAATTTCAAATGCTGAAATTACGTGTTTCCACAGGGTAGCATAGAAGTCCCACACTAAATGGAAGCATGATTAGACCTACTTAATAGGACACCCAAACCACAAAGCTGCCTGAAACTTTGTTTTTGCATTCCTAATAAAAGTGTTGCTGCCATGTCTCTCTCTTCTGACTTTCTATATCAATAGAAACTACTCCAGGTTTGTGTGCATTCAACAAGCAAAGATATAGTACTTCTTCCTGGACTGCTTATTTGGGCTCATATCTAAATCGTGCTTGGCAGCACCTAAAGTTCCATATTTTGTTTTCATAATTGCTTGTGTTCTCTGCCTCAGGAGGCTCCTAGGGACTTAACAGGCATAAAAGACTGAGAATAGTGGCAGCAAAAGTCTTCTGACACTGTATTAGATTCCATTGCAAATGCAAAACCCTGATACCACTGAGAGCTGAAGGGGTAAAGTGAATACTTAGATTAATTTTTTTTTTTTAATTCAGAAGGTAATAGCCTAATAAGATATTAGAATTTCAGAAGTCAAAAATAAGGAATGGGAAGAGGAATATGGTGGGTACATGAGTAGAGTGACTGGAGTGAAACAGGATATGATTACAGTGCTAGAAAGCAGTGAAATCTTGCAAATTTGAATGTGAAAATAACCACCTTTGTATAAGAGTGCATTGTCAAATACTGCAATACAATACTGCATTTTCAAAGAAAAAATTCTGTAGCCATGTTAGAAATGCATATGCTCTTTCACCTTCATATCCAGCAGGTCCAGTGTTCACTGAGACTCTAGAAGCTCTTTTGGTATGATTCCAGCTTTCATTGTGACAAAACCTCTTCCACAATATCGTTTTAATGCTACAGATATAAAAATAGTAAACCTTGAACAGTAAATCACTCTTTAGAGATGCTAGATAAGATCAGACCTCAGAACTAGATCAGGATATGAGGAGAGAAAGATGGCTGTTAGGAAGTCTAGATCATATACAAGATTTATCAGTGTAACTAATTTAGACTTTCTGAACATTGCAGGGCTGCTAGATAAAATCAAGCACTTTCTCTTCTTCCTTACTTTTTTTCCTGAACTGATTCACTAAGCCAAATATAGTTGGTAATCTACATGTAAGTCTTCTTTCATATCAGATTTTCCATGAGGAATGTAGAATTATCTTTAACTAATCATACAACCAACCATAACTTTTGAGTTCTTATACAAAATGAAAAAACCTCAGCACTGCAAGCACTTTTGGGCTTTAAGCTGATGAAAATTCCTCCAGAGTAGTTTGCCCTTGTATTGTACTGTATTTTTTTCCAATAAAATAATCGACAGAGTTCCCATTTGTTTCATAAACATTGCTTATAGTATCACTCGCTATATGGTATGCTCTGTTTGGTCAAGGATAGGTTAATGATAAAATGGAAATGCTATTCAAGAAGGAAACCAATTCTTCTTTTCCTATTCAGATTTTTAATACATGGAAAAGTTAACAAGCTAATTTTAAATATTTCTCTAAAATGTCTTCTGTTTCATATGAGATAAACAAAAATTATATTATTTATTCTTTTGAGTTGTGGCAACTTCAAAAAAATGTAATTGCACAGTAGAAATAACATGTCAATTAGTGGTTTCCTTAAATAGATTTTAAAACCGATAAATAGTGTAGTTTGAACAGGAGAGTTAAATAGCAAAACTTAATTGGATCCTATTATCATATATTCATAGTTTAATAACAGGTGGCCTTTATATGCCATTAAAGTGCAATTGCATTCTGTAAGCACTGTACAGTCACAGAAAGTTCACCAACTAAGGGTAAGTCTCCAAAAGTAATTTGATACAGAAATGTGAGCTAAAAGAAGTGATTAGGATAATTTAAATTGCAAATATGATAGTTAATTTGACAGTGACTTTTGTGTAATCAAGTGCGGAAATTAAAAATGACTGAGACAGTGCACTGGGCCTAAAAGTGTTATTTCAAAAGTTTTTGCATAAATCTGAGATAGAAATGCATTGAAGAGATAGAGGATAAAGTGATGGTAGCATTGTAGATGGGTGCTGGCTGCCTGCATATAGAGTAAGGTTGTAGAGATGGCTCTGGAAAAGTAGAGGTGGGTGTTCAGAGCGGGAGAAGGGGATTATGAAACCTCTGAGTTACAACCCTTGGTGACTGTTTGAAATCATAATTATTCCTAGGCTAATAGGAAATTCCCTCCAAGTGTTACTTTTGCTAACGTTTTTATTTAAAATATGGCAGTTAAATTGAAAGTCTAGTTAAAAATAGAATATTTATTTCTATCTTTTCAAATGTTTACTCTAGAAAACATTCCTCCAGTGTTGCATACCATGAAATCTGTGCAGATTTTTTCCTGAACTCATCTCTTTAGGTACTTAATAAAAAGATTGACTTCTACATCAGTCAAGGACTACACAATAGAGTGTTTTCCAAGGCTACTAATACCAGTGGAAATTACCACCATCTCAGTAGGTTACATCTGCCATGTCCTTTTGTGTAATCATTCTCTAGAGAAAATGGTGAACAATTTCCTTTAGAGAAAGCTTTTGATAATACCTGTTGGTACATTTTTAAATATCTCTGTCTTTAAAATAGGGGTACAACACTAAAATTTACTTTCTTGATTCAAGATCCTTGTTATCGTTATTTCAGTTTGATAGGCAACAAAAGCAGGATGTTAAAAACTGAGAAAATTTACAGGTTTTAAGTTCATATTTCCTTTTTTTAAAAATAACCAAAAAAAGTAATACTAGTTTTCAAGTTCAGATACTGTGATCTACTGAGAAGAAAACAAGACAGGTGTTACTGAAAATAGGAGGTGCAGCATTTAATTTTAGCTATAAAGAGTACTGCTGGCATATAAGAAGGATCCCAGAATAATCCTTATTTTGGGCTATTTTTCCCAAATTCTACTATTCCATCCCATCAGGGTCACCCAGAGCAGGTGAGACAGGAACTCATCCAGGTGGGTTTTTAATGTCTCTGGAGAGGGAGACTCCACAACCTCCCTGGGCAGCTCTGCAGCCCTCAATGTAAAGAAATTCTTCCTCATGTTGAGGTGGAACTTTTGTGTTTTAGTTTATGGCCATTGCCCCTTTCCCGTTCTCTGAACACCACTGAACAGAGTCTGGCACCATCCTCTTGGCAGCTGCCTTCGAGATATTTATGTGTTATTGAGCTTTTCTCTCTGTCTTCTTTTGTCTAGACTCCACAGGCCCAGCTCTCTCAGGTGTCTCCTCATAAGATTCTTCAGTAGAGCTTGTGAAATCACAAAAAGTTAATTTGCACACGTCTATTTCTCACAAATGCATTTGCAATCTACAGTCTTCACAGAAAGTGAATTTTCTGCCGAAAAAAGAGACTTTACTGGAAAGTGTTGTCTCTGAACGTCTGTTAGGCTTATAGTACACTAATACAGAAAGACAGAATCCAAGCCCTGCTGGTTGAGTGTCTTTGGTCAGCTCCACTGATGGCAACTTTGTTATTTTGCTGATTTTTCAGCTCTTGGACCTAACTCTTGCACCCATTTTTCTTGCCTACAAGTTCTTTCAGTTCCAGCTGGTGCCTCCTCCTAGCTGTGCTCTAGCTAGCCTTTATGCCTCTCCTTCTGCACCTCACCAAGTAGAAGTCAATCTGGAAGGAAAATAAAATGGACGGGAAACTAAAATAAAAAAGTCATTGCCACAGAGATATCTTAAGCTTCAGCTTCAGAGCTGCCACTTGTCCCTGTTATTTTGCCAACAGTGTTGGTACAAAACATTGTGCAAGTATCAATAGCCTTGTTTATCTTTTAAGCTTTTTTGCAGTGGCTGTTCTTTAGGGACTCCTTCAGAGCCACACTCTGATTGAAAAGAATGTTCTGTAACCTTTTTCCATTCCTAAAGATTGCCTCCAGCACTAGCCTGTGTAGGAGAGTAATTTACTGCTCAAAAATTATGGTTGCTGATTTGTCTCTATTGGTTCATCAATGCACTGAAGGGAATCAAATTCTAGCTAATTTGTATGTGTCATCAGGATTGCTTGTTTCCATTTAACCATGATGTTGTAAGACTGGTGTACCAGGAATATTGATAGCTGTAATTACGCAATGCCAAGGATTGAATAGAATGGCCATGGCAAAAAAAGCATACTACAGCCTTTCCCTGTTTGACATGGACCTGACTGGATGTTAGATTGGCATCTTTAGTTCTGCTTAGGTGACCAAGTGTTCATACTGGTCAGTGAGACAAACTAAGAACATCTTGGGACCTCTTACAAAGCCATGGTCCCACAGAGAGACCCAAATGAACTTGTAGGGGAGTTGGAGGTATTGTGGTTTTGACTCTGCAGCCTACAATTCCTAAAATCTTTAATAAGGTCTTTTTCTAAAGATGCTTGATAAAATATAGCTGTGTTCAGGGTAAGAGGGAAAGTTCTTTGAAGCATTAATAGCCAGTTAAAAGATACCGAACAAGGAATATAAATTAATGATTAACTTTTCTCACTGAAGGGATATTATATGGGTCCTGTGTGGATCTATATTACAGTTTCTAGCATCCAGCATATTTGTTTACAAGATATGAAGATGTAACATTTGTTTACAGTACTGAAATATTTGGGATAATAAAAATTAACATGATGTGCAAGGAGTGGCAGGAGACTGTCTTGGTACCTAGTGTTCTTCAGCAATGTTTACATTGTTTTCCTTTCATCGCAAAACAAGGTAGTTAACGGGAAGGGTACAGACAAGATAAAAGAGAAAGTCAGGTTTCAATTGTTTCCTGATGAGGAGTATGTAAATAGACTAGAATGCTTCACACAAAGAAAGAGATTACTAAAAGAGGGAGGATGGTTGTGGTAATTAAGATCACAAAAATCGGGACAGAAGTGTATGGGCTGCTGTTGTTCCTGGTCTCATAATAAAAGACTAAAAGACATTAAATAAAATTATCATTATGCCAAAGCATGGGTTTAAATAATGACAGATTCTTGTTCCTGTTAAACTCAAAGATACCACATTTGTCTACAGACATCCTGGAACTGCAAGTCCCTGGGACTGAGAGGGAAAAGTATTGCAATATGCTTGCCCTGTTCTTAGTTTTTTTCAATGCCAACCAATTCCTCATAGTTTGACTTGTCAGAGAAAGAATGATAGGGTAGGAAGACTTTTAGACTACTGAGTATGCCTGTTTTATGAGATGTTCTACAGTTTTATGACAATGGTGTCTTCCATTACAATTTTATTTAAGCCATCATAAAAGAATTTTTTTTTTATTAAATAAGATCACATAAATATTTACTATTTGCTCTCTAGAGACAATTGTAAACAATACATAATCTTAGTTTAACCACCCTAGGTAAACTTTGAATTACTAGTTTTTTGAAGTGGTAGTCTTTCATCACAGAATTTGTTCAGAGCATAAAATACCTCTTGGTTTTAGTATTTATGTTTTGTGCAAAATTCTGCTTTGATTAGATCAGGTTAGGATTGGTCTCTGTGAACAAGTGGAAGAAAAGATGCCTTCTTTCTTCATAGGAATTAGCAAGTGGTTTTTATGTGTTTTAGTGGAAATGGGGAATAATCCTTGCCAGCTATGCCAAGTAGAATAGGAAAAAATGGTTATATTCTTAATTAGCTGTTAACTATTATGGTTAGTAAAGTTTATGTCATACGTTCTTCCCCAGCACTGAAATGCACTGCCTAGGAGAGCAGTTTGCACTCATGCAGCCCCTAAAGGGTCTCAACGCTGCTGGTGTAAATATCTTATCTTGAAAGTTAAGTTTTCTTGGTTTTCAGTCCTTTGATTTGATACCTCAGAGAAACTTTGTTTGCTATAAAAATAACAATTTTATATTTTTACCATCTACTATCTAGATGGTTGTTGCTGCCTGCTCTGAGCTTCCCTTCCCCCTCCCAAAGACACCTGCTCTTGCCCATGTGCTCCGAGCTCCTTTGTTCTAAGCGCGGGCAAAACCAAATGTAACTCAGACTCTTCAGCAGTGTCTCACTGTCCGGTCACCCCGGGTCCGCCCCCAGTCCTCCCCTTTCCCCTTCTCCTAATAAAAGATGGTCGAGGGGAGGCTCTGCCCTCTCTCTCAGCTCAGCTACTTTCCTGTGAACATCTCTGGTTGTCTTGTCTCATTTGAAAGCTTCTAACTGGAGGAAATTGAGCGAGCAGGGAGCTGTATTTCTCCCTCTTTGCTTCTGCTGATGGTATTTGCTTTGCAGCTGATACAGGTACCGATTTTAGAGCTACTAAAGTGCCAGATTGCCCGTGCTACCTCTCTGGGTTGCTCGAGGCTTTCTAAGGCATTGAACTACAAGCGCTGGCCGGTAAAAAGCTGAAAAGATACCTTCCACAGATGGTAGATGGTTGGCTTCATTGCTGTCAATGAGTTGACAGAGAAGAAAGCAGGACAGCCATGTACAGTGTTTTTCCTACCTAGCATGCCTGTGATTACTACTTCATACACCTGTACCAGTGACAGATAGGTCTGTGCCCATTCCAAATTTGGACATAAACACAAGTTCATTTTGATCCTGGAGCATTTATTGGGCAGAAACCTGACAAGATTTTTGGAAGAATATGGTGCTTGCACAGCATAATTGTAAAAAGTTAGGCAACATTTTCTAGGCAATACGGAATTGTGGAGACTCTTTAAAGTGAAAATGAAAGCTGACATTTTAATTTGATGAAGGACAAAAGAGGAGCCATGGAAGCACTCAAGGTGATGTGTGAGAACAATAAGCAAGAAAAGGTGATCATATTTTAATTAGTCCAGTGCCAGCCTAAGCATGCCTTTTCAAAGAAGCCAGAGATGAGCAAACAGCAGAATAAATTCAGGAGCTTTGGTGAATATCCTTGCTAAGTAGATAAAGTTGAATGTTTGAAATGGCATCAGAAAAAAATCAGAGATAACAGCTATTACACATCTAATCAAGGATTAAAGGAAGGAATTTTTAACAGTTCATAAGCATTTTCTTTTTATTTCAAACAGCTTCTTTCTTATTAACTTTTTAAATAACCCTGCTTTATGAAAATTTATTTTCGATTTTCTGTTGAGCATCTATGAAGGCTTTTTAGACAGCTCTTTCTGTGAAACCTTGGCTAACTTCCTAAAAATTGGTTGACTACTGTCAGCATCAGAAAACTTTCAGTTCAGAAAAACTGTGCCAGCTTTCTGAAGATACAGTCTTGTACTTTGGATTTTTCATTCTCTGGAGGAATATTTCTTTTGTTTGCTCAGATGAGAAATAGGAATTTTGTCCATTGACATTAGCTAAAGCTGAACATGGCTTTGTTTAAAGACAATGGCATGGCTCCAAGGTAGGCCATTCACCAGTTTCTCTGGAGAAATTAAGGGATGTATGTTGTCAGATTTGCATATAAACTAAATGTTTTGTGTAAATACTCAGAGCCTTGTCTTACGGAGGGGTGTGGTGAGGCATGCCTATTATGTGTATTCCCTCTGACCTCTGCTGTCACACAGTCCCTGTCTTAAGAGAAGTTGGGCCAATGCATGAATTTATTTTTAAGAAATTATTTGCATTACTGTTATCTTACGATATTTCACTAAAATTGGCTTCAAACGTTAAAGCCTTAAGCACTAAAAGGGTTGTAACAGCAGTTTATAACAAAACTCTGTGAAGTTTTTGTTAAATCATCATTAGTATTGAGTTAATATTATTTTTTGACAAAAGACAGCAATCATGCAGGTCACAAAATAAGAATCTAGAGGGAATTAAGCAGCATGCCAAGTAGCGTTCACAGTAAAGACAAGAAGGGATATGACGTATTTTTAATGCTATTTTATACTTATTCAGTCATTTCTTATTATATTGTCTGCCTGTAAATATCAATAGTTTTGCCCCTCTACATATTGTGAGGTAGCAGTCTGTACAGAGCCCAAGGCTGTAAGTAGTTAGGGAGGGAGGAGCTGTAGGGAAGAATGAAACTAGAGGGAGGTGATGTCATTACAGCTGTATGAGACAAATGGGTAAAGGCTTTTGTGATGATAACTTAGCAAGAGTTGCTATCAGCTGAAATACAGTATTTGGTTATCTGAGAACGTGACATAGAAATGTTCAGTGGTAAAATGTAGGAACAGCAGAGAGAGATGAATGATGATAAAAGAAATAGAAAATAGATTAAAAATAAGACAAAAATTCACTGATTTACAATATTCTGAATACTTTTCAAAATTATTTTTTCATATAGATTATTGATGCACATACTACACTAATCTATACTTTCATATAGATTATTGATGCTGTTTGAGATTCCTTGGTTTTCACTGTCTGCACTGTCATGGGAAAGAGAGAAGTTGTCCACAAATTAAGTTCACTGTTAAGATACAATTTATCTACAAAGAAATGCGAACAAAAGTGATTACTACTCCCCGTCTTAAAGGCAAATACATAAAAATTACCATAACTGTCATTTTTATGTCATCAATATACATGTACAAAACTTACCTTTAAAATCAAAGGAAGACATTTTATGGTCTAGAATGTATGCAACCTATGCATTTAGATCTCTGTGACATGGATGGGACCATGCAGCTTCATTCCTTGATATCAGTCCTCAGCTGTTACATAATATCCTGACTGGTACTTTGTGTGTTTAGGGGAAGAAAGAAAAAGCAAACAGGTAATTCACCTAGTTACTTAAAAAAAAGATCTGCTTGCTGACTAGCTTCCAAAATTCCTTCAAGTCTTCCAAAGTCAAGTGATTTTTACACTGTGACGTGGATTAATTACTCCCATTTTAGTATATATCCTAGCAGTTAAGCTAGCCAAGTGGCTTCTATTTGTGAGTATTGATAATTATAGAATAATCACAGATGATTATGTTTTCTGTGATAATAATCACAGACTGAGCTTGCTTTCTAAACTCATTATGCCCTCCCACAGTCCTCTTGTTTCTTGATTCCTTTATTTTCAGGAAAATAAGCATCCCAAGACAGAAATTAGGAGTTCTACTTTTTCTGTGAATTTTGAGAGGGTCTGGACATAGTAGTCATTGAATAATACTCATAAAATTGGTAAATACACTTCTTACTTAATAAATGAGTGAAAATTCTAGTTATGCAGAATATCCAATGTAAAATGTGTATGCATGCATTTAATGTGGCTTTATTGGTTTTGTTATTAATTTTTAAATTTCCTCGTTTTCTTCTCTAACAATCTGCTTATTTGTCTATATATACAAGCTAACTTCATGGGTTGTATTTTAACTGGTAAAAGCTGAATTATTCAGCTATAAAATAGCAAGAAGTAACTGTCTTCAGATTTTTTATTTATTTGCTTAGTATTCTGAACATAATTGTTAACTGTTGGAGAGGTACTATTTTTTTTCTTAGAATTCAGACTAATAGTAGGAATGTGCAAAAACTTCACTTACAAATTTTCACTGAAATCTGACAAGCTGTATTTGAATGGAAAAAGATCTTATATTTATTTCCTATCCAGAGTAAGACTGTCAAATCTCTTTGTCAAGTGAAAATAATTGTAATTGTGATGGAATGCAATTTACAGTATTTCACAGAGGAAAAACTTCAAATGACAAGTTGCCTCCACTCTGTTCTAAAGGCCTGAGAGATGTTAATTTCAGGGACTGACCATAAATGACCCAAAGAAATGCTAAATTCAAGTGGCTTTTATGTATTGATGTGTAGTTAACAACCTTACATTCTGGGCTTATTTTGTTTACATATCTCTGTAGAAAACCACTGAGATTAGCTATCCAAAAAAAATAGTACTTATAGTCTTGAAAATAATATGAGAAGTTAGAGCAGTATGAAATAAATATTTTTAAGAACTATCATTGTTACAGGAACTTCTATGAATTGTTTTGGTTGGGATTTTTCATTCTTTCCATTTTGTATATTTTTGGTTCATTTTGGTATATTCTCTTCCCAGATCCATGTAGGATTTATAAAGTTTTAAGAGAGGGGAGACTATTCTTAGATATAAATGCCAATAGTTTTGCTGATACCAGACAGCAAGAAGCATTGTTTGCCTGGTGCTTGATTCTGTAGGACTGAAGTTTTTACAAGCTTTTTGTTTTGACAAATGAAATGTATGTCAGTAGTGACACTTCCACATTTTGGCATTTCTGCATAGTATTGTCTGTAGCATGTTCTTCTTTTCATGTTAAATGCTTTATGGAAGTCACAAAACAGACATCTAGCTGTAACAGTGGTTCCCAGCCACTTTGGCTTATAGAAAGGAGTATCCCTTATGGAATCAAGTCTTGTGTCCCATATGAAAGGCTTCAGGACATGACTTTTACAGATTTTCACAGTAACCAGTTGCTTACCTAGACTCTTTTAATAAAACAGACAGCACTCTTTGACACCTTTAAAAGCAGTTACTGTGTGTTCCTCACTAAATTGCCCGCATGCGGCTGATTTGTTCATGTGCAGAAAGTACCTGTATCATATGCACAGTGAGTTCAATAAATGACATGCATGCACAGATTACTGCTTCAACATGATTTACCTCTCTGAGACTGTCATAGAATTCAACATTTAAACAAAAAGCCCAGCAAAAGTCCTATAACTGGTAAGACAGACAACATAGTGAGTGTAAAAATGGTTTCAGATAAGAATTATGTCCATTTTACATCCAGTTTTTCTGAAGCCCAGCTACTATCAGAAAGCAGGTCTTGGATTTTGGGGATGGAAAAGAAAAGGGGAGAGATGTTTAGGCTATCATGCAAGTTTAGTCACACATGGATATAAAGTGTTAGCAGCCAGTGAGAGCCCATGGGTGAAATCAGATGGGCAAGAGAAGAGAAATATGCAAAGAGAAGAGAGAGAAAGTGAGAGGAAGGTAAGAGCAGGATAGTAAGGAAGATTTGCAAAGATGATTTTGCTGTGGAAAAGGCCTTGAAAGGTGATAGAAGAAGTTTTAAGATAGGAAAGCTGAAGGTCCTGGTGTGCATCCTGGAGCAAGAAGGGTTTGGAATTTGGTATGTCTCTCTCTAAGAAAAAAAGACTTCTGAGACAGTGGGTGTGTGGAGCTGAAATACTGAGGCAAGAGGGTGGGGAGGTTCAAGCTTTTCATGCAGAAGGAATGATGTCTGGATCTGAGAAGGATGGTGGTTGCATTGTGGCCTTGATTTGGGGAAGGAACTGGATACTTTGGGAACTTGAGTTTCAGTGGAGACTTGAGACTGAGTTAGAGGCTTGGGGCACAAGATGCGGAGTCAATGGGACATGCCTGCAGTCATTCACACAGGATAAGTGCTATTCTCTCATAAACCTCTCTGGCAATATATGATTTTTATTTCTTGGAAATACAAATCTCACAGCTCATCTTAACTAGCAAATCTTGCAATTTAGCTATTATGTTAGCATAATCGGAATCATAATGCCTCTTGATGTGTGTATGGGAGAAAGCGGGCATTTATGCAAGAAGTTTGGGATGATACCTTATTCGTGAAAAGAACATAAAAACACCTTTATACTTGAAAAATTATAGAATACTTGGAAATTATGGTTTTTTCCTCCATGCTGTCATCAAATCTGCAGGTGCCAACAAATTGGTAGACTCAGTGGGGCTGCTATTTAGAGAGAACAACAAGTTGGAGAAATGCAGGTGCTTCAGCAGACAAAGACCCTTTTGCCAGGGACCTAAAAAGAAAAACAGACCCAAATAGAAGATGGAAAATACAGTGTAGAAGAGCACGTAGCAAGCCAAGTTGAGTCCTTGTTGGAATACCACAGCGGTCTTTGTAGTTCAGAACATTCATATGTGATTTGGGAAAGTGATACATATATAGCTGATAAAATTTACAGTGATATTAAATTACTCACTTCACTGATGATAGTAAATATGAACTTGACAGCTAACAGTTGTCTTGATCAGTGACCTTGAGGAAGCAAGGATACATTTTCTTCTGGTCTGCAGGGAAAAGCAAAGTCAAGGACAGATTGATAGACTTAGCACAGGGCTGCCATTCAGAGATACCTAGACAAGTTGCAGAACTGTGCTGGAAGGACTTCATGAAATTCAACAAGGACAAATGCTGAGACCTGCATCTGGGAAGGAAGAGCCCCTGGCAATGAGACAGGTTTGGCACTTACAGCCTGGGGACAGATCTCTGTAAAGAGCCTGGGCATCCTGATGGAGAGCAAGTGTGAGCTGGAAGTGTGCCCTGGCAGTGAAGATGGCCAACATATCCTGGGCTTTGTGACCAGGAGTATGATGTATGAAAACCTGTACATGGAGCTTTTATCCCCTACTACTCAGCACACCACATCTAAAATCCTGCCGTTTTGTCTTCCTCCCCTGTATGGGGAAGATGGCAGTAGACTAGAGCGCTCAGAGGCCTGGAGAACCTGACGAGAAAGCAGAGGCTGAGAGAACTGGCTTCTTCAATCTGAGGAAGGGTAGGCTTTGGGGAGGATCTCTAGTCAACCTTATCATCCTTATCAATAAGGAGACCACCAAGAGGAAAGACCAGCTGTTCACAGTGATGCATGGCAAGAGGATGAGCATTAGGAGATATGAAAAGTTCAGATTTGCAAGTAAGGAAAACACTTCCACTGTGAGGACAGTCAGATGGTGGAGCACATGGCCACAAAGGCTATCCATCTCCGTAATGCATAATATGCACTGTGATGAGCTGTAAATTAGCTATTGCCATTTAAAAAAAGACATTTGGATAATACTGGGATTAATTTTCTGAAAACATTTCATGCATAGGCACAGTCAAAAGGTAAGCAGGAATTATTAAAATCATACCAAAATGGAAAATATTATGTTGTTGTCTAGATTTGCGGTGATCCCACATCTCAAGTTTTGCATATAATTTTAGATTACATCATCTCAGAGAAAGATAAAGCAGGGTGAAGCATATTGTGGAAAGGATAATTTGAAGTATTGAAGCTTTTCCATACAAAGGAAATTCAAAAGCGTATTAGAGAAGACAGATACAAGAGGTCTGTAAAATTATGAATGGCATAAAGATGTTTTAGGAAAGATTATTCACGGTCTCTTAGAGGCATTCTTGCATTAGCAATTATATGAGCCATAATAGAGCACGAAAATTGGTGCTGTGGGGTCAGATGTCCACATTTGCATGTGAGGCAACTTACTTGCAATCCCAAGGGCTAAATGCCCATTAGTGGTTAAAGCATATTACTGGAACACTTCTGAGCTCTTAGAGCTCATCTTCTGTCTCTAGTTTTACCTGAAAGGAAAACAATTTGTTTGCTCCAAAACTCTTGCACCAAGGGACATAAAGTGCAGTAAATGGAGTCAGTGTGAGATCTGGTTCAAAAGCATGCAGAGACACATGTAATGCTGTTTTAACACATTGTTCTGAAAACAGCTTCCAAAGATCTAGCACACTAAGCTGCCAGTTGCTGCAAGGGCACATATGGGAAGGTCTCCGTCTGTACATGCATTTTTTCTCACAATCTTTCAATAGTTCTATCTTATCTTCTGCAGAAAGAAGAGACTGTGCCAAAGTTATGTACTTTGGTATATCTGATTACCTCAGAACACTTGTTCGTACATAATTTAATTTTACATGAGCACTTATAATGGAAATGGTTATTGTAGCTTGCATTATTATTCATTTGGGGACATTTTTAGAATAAAATTTTCTATCTGATACCTTCTATTCTCAAGTTTTTAAAAAGTAGGTCAATTTATAAAATTGGGAGACTATTTTAGTTTTTTTGTAGTTTTATTTTGTGTTTTGCTAGTACTTCAGCAGAAGGTTGCAAAACACAACAGATGTGCCTGCTGATGCTGTAGTGACAATCGTTTTTGGTTTGCACACTTTGGTGCATATAAAAGTGTGATTTGCACACAACATTGTTTTTGTTATCTAGTAACAGGTTCCCACTAGTAGTCTGCCAGACTCTGCCGGCACTGTGCATGCATATTCATGTGATTTGAGTAGAAGTTCTTGTTCAGAGTATAGCAACACAGGCATGTGCAAGGAAGTTAAATAACACATTCTCACAAATACATGCCCATGCATAAATTATTTGGGGACTGAAATCCTGTATGATAAGATTTATTTTTTAAGAAGGAGAAAATACATTAGAAGGGGTTTGATGCTCCCTCAGGTCTTCTGTTTCATAATTCAAACCCCTACTCCCTGTTGCTGTTTAGTTTTTGAGGAGCTCTACAGCTCTCAGTTTTTATCTGCAGATGGCTAAGAGACATGGCTTATTTCCACTCTGGCTGGAGATACAGACATCTGAAGGTATTTTTCTTATCAGAATTTATTAAAGAATCACAGAATGATTCATAAAAATTGCACATTACATGAAAACAGATGAAAATCCAGAATACAACTGTCCTTTGTCAGAATGGGACAGATTTTCTGCCTTTACACCACAGCTCCCAGGCTTTTTTTGTACCACAACCTACTGTCTGACACAGCTGCACAGACTCTTCTCTAACCTCATGTCTTGACATAGGGAAGATCTATGCTTCCACAGTACCTCTCTTGCTACATGGAGAAGTCTGGGGAACAATGAAGAGGACAGGACCCCACATTCAGGCCATCTTGTAGTCACAGGATTTTTACTTCCACTTGACTTATTTGCATCTGCCTATATATTTTTAAGGTGTTATCAGCATACAAACAGTGATTTAAAAATTGAATTTTGACCTGGTACGCTTTATATTAAACATAATGCACATAATATTAAAGCAAGCAGAATTTATTTTGAAGACTGTTTTGAAAAAGAATCTCAGACTCTAGAAATAGGAATTCAAATGTGTTTCAGCCACTGAACTATGTATATACAAATCTGGATATGTTTTGATTACTGAAGAATTCAGATCAGTAGACTTAGGGAATCCAGATTAATTAACTACTGAAGAGATTGATTACAGTGTATGGAGCCTTTCACTTCTAGATCACTGAGTCAAAGTCAGTGAAAGAAGGCACCAAAAGAGAGGTGTTCATAGATCTCGATAAAATAAGCAGATAGCATTACTTAACTATAGTAGAGAATTCCAAATACAAACAAACAAACATATTATTTTCTAGACATGGAACACAGAGTTACTTTTTAAGTCTTACAAAATCAATTCCACAGATAGCTTCTTGTCCGACAAAGTGATGAAACTTAGCTGTGAGGTGTGAGATTTCCTGCTTCTATTTGTCTTTTTGATAACTGGGGGAAGGAGTGTTAACTTTTTTTTGCTAGTCAATCTGGTTTCTTTTAAAAAGATTTTTATCTCCTAGTCTGTTTTTCAGCAGGTTTTCAAAGGCACTCAAATACTGTAACAAGGAGGCATTTCCCACATGCTGCTCACAGGATGGACTATATGGACTTCGAGGATGATAGCTGTGGATGGTGGTTTGATATGGACATGGTGATAATCTACATTTATTCAGTCAACTGGATTATAGGATTTATTGTTTTCTGTTTTCTTTGTTATTTCTTTTTCCCTCTTTAGGCTGTAGAAATAACAGTTAAGGAAAATGACAGCCATGTGAACCACAGAAATGTGAATAGAAAAATATTTAAAAAGGTAAAATGTTTGACACTGCATTTTTATCATTCAGAATTGTAATAGACTGCATCAAGCATGCTGTGAAGCTATTTGATTCTTCTGCTATATGTGACAAAGTACTTGAGTTTGGTTACAAATATACTGTGAAATCTGTATCATACTTCATTCAGTGGAGTTTTGCCTTTGGGAGATTTTGATGGGAAAATAATTTACCTCTAATTTATAAAGTGATTACTCTGTAGAAGTACTCTCAGTTTTTAGGGGAGGTCTGTGTACCACAACAGAATGTCATCCATAGAATCATTTTGGGGTTTGACTCCTGTTGACACACTTTGCTCACTCACTGGTGCTTCAATTCATCATACATAAAAGCAATAAAGATGCTTCCCATTTTTACTCAGATCTTTTGGGAGCAGGAGCAGTGCTGCACCATGCATTATATAGACATTCATCAGAGCTATTTCAGTGGCTTGATCCAAATCCTGAAAAATTTTGACAACTGATAGACCTGTCAGCATTCCACTGTGGACATTTTGAACCTCTTAACCAAAAAGAAAAATTATACTGCAGTGTGCTGCCAGTTCATCTTTTCAGCAAATAGCCATCAAAAGGAATCAACTAACAACCATAAGTTCTGCACAGTAAGAGGACCATTTTTGTGCAGATTTCCAGTGTAGCACTGTGCCTTTTTTACCCATCCAGGTGAATGTGTTTGGATTCAGCAAGACAGCTAATGGAGGGCAAGCAGTAGGCCTGCTGGCTGTGATGCTGTGAGACACTGACCCAAATAAATACTGGCAATAGAAGTATTCTCCAGTGTAAATCAGTATCATTATTAAATTGCTGTAATAATTGAGGATACTCTTTAAGTGTGGGCTCTCCAGGACTTCATGTCTCATGGGAGAGTACATAAGAGGGCACAGTATTTATTTGCACCTTTCTTGTGAAACAATTCTAAAGCACTTTATAGTTATTCTGTATATAGATTGATGACTTACAGTACCAAACTGCAGCCAGTTCAACAATCATTCCAGGCTTGCTGCTTTACATGGTATTTTCAAGTGAAAGTGAAAGAGCATCTATTAAATTATAGAAAAAGATACTAGAAACTAATGTGGGAATCAGGTACTGAAGAATGGCACAAGATACTTTAGGGCCTTACTTGTCAGGAAGGTACAAAGAAGTTTTTATTTCTAATGGCATGACTCTTCAAAGTACACTGTACTTTCATCTAGAAAGGCATGGGAGTGTAGGTATATTGTCCCTCTAGTATCAGAATTTGTGTGGGAGACCTGTGGTTTTTCAGTAGGTGGTGTACTCCCCTGTTCTAGCAGAGAACAAGGAGAAATGTGTTGTGGAAGGTGCCATCTGCCAAATGTGATGGAATGAAATCAGAGTTTTATTAAGCATGAGCTTATATTCCTTTACTGAAGCAGCTCCAGCATGGTCAACCTCTTACAGGCTGTGAAGGGATCAGGACCAGAAACTTTCACTTAATCTGAAAACCAGTAGTAAATCAACTACTAATACTTAGTTTTCTTACAGGCTGCATAAAACAATCTTTTCAAGAATATAAGAGTAGAATTTAAAATTACAAGTGTAACTACACTGGTTAGACTAAATAAACTTTGCCATCTTTTTTAATAGATGCAAATTAAAGAGATGTGAAAACTGAAATTCACCCATCACCACATAGTTGTGTTTGTGACAAAAATGCATTTTTGTAATAATAATCCACTTAGTTACTTTGTCTCTACCTAAAAGTGACTGGCTCTATTATTAGTGGCAGTAGGCATAATGTTTTAAAAGGTTTAAAGCTGTAATAAATCATTTGGTGAAAGTCTTTTAAAAGCTAGTCTTTTAGAATCTGGGGGCTCCTCATATGTCATAGGCTCCTGTTTGGTACATGCAGATGTGTGGGTGTGTATGCTAAAATATTATCAGTAACTTTAAGCATTTCTCTCATATATGCCAAGACTGGCATTCTAACTGCAATTTTTGTTTGCCACTCTAAACTTATGAAATTACTGCTCATATCTCAGCAAAGGGAGGGACCAATTCACCTGTTAAGACAAAACTGCTTCTACCTTTTGATCTCATAAAAAAACTAAAATAAAAAAATGTCATGAAAAATTACTTTAACTCAAGTGACATAGTCTAAAATTCCAGTAATGTTATTTAAATTTTTTTAACTGAGATGTCTGATAAAGCAATATCCTTCAGTAAATATTCAAAAATATATTGAGACATAGGAAATGTAATATAGGTGCTAACTAGTTATATAAGAAAAAGTTTCATCATTTTTAATAACGTGTTGTGGATACAAAAATGCTGTCAGCAAGAAATTCTCCTGCTTCTTTCTAGTCCCGTGGGATACTTTTCTCTCTCACAAAGATATTTGCAGAGTTCTATAAACTATGAACACCTGCGACCTTGCAGAGCTTTGTTTATGGTATAGTAGGAAAATATTTTGACAATGGATGTTTTAGGATTTTAGCCAGTCAACCCAGGGGGTGGCTGATCCTTTGTCCAATTAGACTATGAAGAAAAAAGTCTATAAAAGAGTTTGTAAAATAATTAAATAAAGGAATCTTGCTGCACAATTCCTGCCTGCTGGATCTTCTCTCCTCCTCCCTACGGCTGCAGGATACAGTAATAACATGTTACTATGGTTTTATTTGAAAAAGGGCAACAAAGAAGAGGAAAAATCCAATCTAAATTGGCCCCTTCTGTACATTTTTGATAAGAATTGATGGCTGAGAGTGCAACATTTTTCTAAAGTTAGTAGGTCTCACAATTTTGTAGGACATTTCTAATTGTTTAATTCTACCTTTCTTCAAGGCCTAAACAATAAACTGTTTCTTGAGCAATATTGTTTTACTGGTTGTTATTAATTCCAGAGGAAAATTATTTTAAAATTATTAAAAATGTACATGATGAAGACTACTCCAACTCTGAGAGACATCCGCTACTGGAAAACACCTAAAAGGTATAGAATGGAGATGCACTTTTTTTGTCATGTATTGGGTTTTTTTGAGATACATAGCTTTGTAAAAATGCAGTTACAATTCAAAGGCTCCAATTTGAAGTTTGCTGTAATGCTGTTGATATCTCTTGGAGCCAGAGCAGGTCCTTTGTAGGCTATTTTCTGGTTAAATTTGTACTGATCAGCAAGCTTGTATTTCTTAACTACCTTAGTATTAAAATGTTTACAATAAAATTTAGTTGTTTTGATTATTTTGCAGCCATTTCACAATTTTGCTTGGTGGAATTAAAATTTTTTTTCAATCATTGTCTTCTTTGATATCTCTTTTGTGGGTGCAGCTAAGGTTTGCTGAATTTTTCACTACGGGAATTACCTCTTTTCATACTTAGCAGCCTTTTTTTTTTTGCTTCAGTACTTTCCAGGCAGCAGTCAGCTCTTGTCAGAAATCATCTGGAGGTATGGTCTGGATCTTAACACATTCTGATGATGAAGAATAGTCAGTACTGGTGCTGTTAGTCAAGACCATTTAGCTGTTGAAGACAGCAGAAATCCAGAACAAGACTAACTTTTACAGGCAAAGGAACTTCATGCATACTCAGAAGTGTGTGAGGTTTTTTGCCTAGCAGTGGGTATGTTTGTAGCTCCCCTACCTGCCAAAGGTTCAGTCATTTTACTTCTCCCATGAGACAGTTCTAAAAAAAATCCCAAACAATAGCTGCTCCGGGAGTAGCTGCTCTGAAGCACAGCAGAGTCTTTCATGGCTGTTTGCCCTGCCTACAGAAGCTCAGATCCAAGTTAAGCTTTTTCCAGTATTCTACATACACACCTCGTGGTTTTATTACATCAACAACAGCCTCAATTACTGATACTGAGATGGAAAAGAAGGAAGAACCAGAGTTTAGGTATGTTTTGTCATTTTTAGAGAAAATTATTGCTGATAATGTGAAAGTCTGGGAGTAAGAGTAGCTACTTTAGCTATCATCTGACAAGTAACTGTCTTGACAGTGTGTAGTGTTGCTTTTGTGGATGTATTTTCAGCATCTTTTGTTCTTTGCAATCCTGACAACATCATGAGATGCGCACTTTCCTCTAGGGAATTCCAGGTCACAGATGAACAGAAAAGAAAGGTAGGACATCAAGAGCATGTGCTGATGTTCAGCCCCACACCCAGGCAGATGCTGTGAGGAAGGAGGAAAAATACGATGTGGATTGCTCTGGATCTGGAGCAAGACATGAAGCTCTCCTTAGAGATGCCTTTTATTTAGCAGAAAGTTCTAAGACAGTTATAGTGTAAGGACTTAAAGATCACAGTTTTCTGTTGCAAATGCAGTTACTACAGAAAGACTTTGTCATGAGATAAGCACAGAATGGAGTGACAGGATGGCGTAACTCCAAGCCTGCAAGGTCTGGCTAGCACATCCCGGGTAATCCAGACAAAAATTCACACTGTGACAAAGTGTGTAAAGAAGCAGCTGCTCATATGCATATCACTGGTCAAACAAAGATCACCCCAAGTTATAGGACAGCTGGCATCTTCAGCCACCAGAGGCCCCTTCCCCCAAATATGCCTCTGTGGATACCTGAAACTTGGACTGTGAACTGAGCCACCATGAGGAATACTTGAGACAAGATAAAGGTGGTACTATTGTCTGTTATCTCAGGCCTAGGGGGAGGTAAACAAAGCTGGGGAAGAAGAATGCATCAGTGATAATGGCTGAATTTATGGGCCACAAGGAAAGCCAACTCACCAGCTGTGCTGAAGTCAGCTCAGACTGGGTAAAAGGTAATTCTTGCAGGGGAGATTGCAGCCACTGACTCACAACCCAGAAGAAGACTGAGCATGGCACTAATTATCATTAGAAGTGAGGGAATCATTTAGCCAATAGAATAAGAGAACTGTGTAGCCAATGACCATTAATTCCTTTGCTTACAAAAATGTATAAATAGTGAAAAGCTTTGAATGACCTCAAAACCCATACCACCAAGAACCCCCAGCTAAAGAAGGACCAGAAGGACCATGGGTGGTGACTATCTTCTGCTCTCTATCTCTTTCACTCCTTCTCTCTCTCTCTCTCTCTCTCCCTCTGTCTTTCTCTTTCACACTCATTTTATTGTTAAATAAAATCCATACTATTGACTTTGGCATATGGTCTCATTTGCACCTTAGTTCAGACCAAGGCTTCTCTCAGTAATAGGATCTTTAACAAACAGTGAGGTGGATTTAAAACTGGCTGAACAGCCAAGCTCAGAGTGCTTTGATTAGGGGCACAAAGTCTGCCTGGAGGCACATAGCTAGGGGTGTATCCCAGAGAAAAAACCTGGGTCCTATCCTGTTAATCATCTTCATTAATGACCTGGATTTTGGAGCAGAGCATACCCTCAGCAAGCTGCAGAGGACAAAACAGGAAGAAGTGGGTAATACACCAGAGGGTTGTGCTGCTGTCCAGTGGAACTCTGACTGGCTGGAGAAATGGACTGAAAGGAACATCGTGCTGTTCAACAAGGAGAAGTGCAAAGTCTTGCACCTGGGAACAGCCCCCCCATGCCTCAATACATGCAGGAGGTCACCCAGCTGGAAAGCAGCTCTACAGAAAAGAACCTGGGGGTCCTGGTAGACTTCAAATTGAGTATGAGCCAGCAGTGCATCCTTATGTCAAGAAGGCTAATGGTGTCCTCAGCTGCATTAGGCAGTGTGGCCAGCAGGTCACAGGAGATGATCCTGCCACTCTGCTCAGCACTGATGAGGCCATCTCTGGGGTGCTGTGTCCAGTTCTGGTCTGCCCTGTGCAGAAGAGATACAGAGCTATTAGTGAGATGTCAGCAAAGGACTACTAAGATGATTAAGGAAATGAAGTTTCTCTCATATGAGTAATTCTGTGAGTCGACACACAATTGACTGGTTGAGGACTAGAATAAGTGATTCCTCAGTAATGGGTAAGTAAAACAGAAATATCTGAGGAGAACATCATGTTTTCCCTTAATAACAAAAGGCAGTACAATGCTGGAAGAACTTGGCCTACATTTTTGTTCATTTCTGTTCTTTTCTGTACATATCTGTAATTCTCTGTCTAGAATAATTAATTTTCTTTTCTTTCACTGTTATCTTGAGTCAATACAACCAGTCTCTCTTTGGTAACAGTTCAATCTTTAAGGGGTTATTTTTCTTCCTACTTATTGAAATCTGGTTGTTGCAGTTGTCTGCAGTACTCAGAAAAGTACTAAGGAAAGAATCACAGAAAGTTTAGTTGTATTATTTCAGTATGAGTCATCTTACTGTCAGAAATCGATATGCTGACTTTATAGCTAAACTTTTTATTATTATTTAAATTTTAAAGCTTAAAATCTAATTTTTTACAGGTAAGGGTTTGAATTCAAATTTCAAACATTACCTCCTAATTTTGGCTGCCTCAGTTTGTCATTCTCAATGTGAGACCTTCCTTCTAAAGTGACTTGATGCAGAACTGAAGATCACATTTCTCCAAAATGGGTTTTTTAGGATTTCTTATACTGGGATCCAAGGCCTTAAATATATTTAAGATGGACTTCAGCAGTGATCTGGATCCCAGCAGAATCAATAAGAGTCATCACTGTAAAATCTAGTTTCTCATATACACCTGCAACTGAATTTGTGTCTTACAAACTTTTTCTATTACTGTAAAACATGTTCTGATGGCATTTCTGTAGTTTTGAGAATTTCTTGTGAAAGGAAGTTCACATTTTATATTTACTTATATTTGATTCCTCTATGACTGAAAGTAAACTAAACCTCCAGAATCTTAAATGTATTAGGATTTCTTTGTTGCTGTGATGTAATCCTGGAAAATAAATACTGTCAATATTAGCTTAATAAAATTACTGAGTTAAAAATAATAATAATCTATTTAATTTTCCAGCAAATATCTTCTTTGGTTGAAATATTTCTACGTTTCTGGTAAGGCACTAAAATGTGTCCTTATTTGAAAGTACTTTCCACTGTTACACTGTGGAAGGTTAACCATGAAATGTAATAAGGTATAATTGAGGACATTTAACTTTTCACTTAATCATATTTTTACAGTTTTTTTATTACTTTAAAAAGTTCCTAAAAGAAGACTGAGGGTATGTATAGTCCCATAGTTTGGTTTCACTAAAATTATTTTATTACAGGCAAATCCTACAGGACAAACTTCATCTCTGATGAACACTGCAGAAAATGTACCAAATGAACCGACAAATTTGATCAGAGGAATGCTTCTGGACAAGTCATCAGATTGACACTGGAAAAAAAAAAAGCTCTGGGCTTGCTTTTTGTCTTGGTTTGAAAGACAGGTGTCTGCTAAGGAAGGCAGGAGCCCCCCTTGGAATGGCAGATGCAACCCCCCTTCCCTCCGAGTTATTATCATTTTGAAATCCAGGGGCTTTCAGGCAAAGATATGAGGAACAGGAATAACAGTTCTTTACTATTATATATCTATGTGTGTATAACCAGTCAAACAAACAACAATAACCACGGCAGTAACAGCAAACAATCACAAACCCAGTCCCAGCCTTTCGGCTGTCAGGCCCTTTCCCCTCGGGTGCAGTTCCGCTCGCAGCCGGCAGGGGCGCTGGCGGCTCCCGGTGAGCAGGGCAGGTGCGATGGTTCCCCCGCGGCTGCAGGGGGCGCTCCGGAGCGAGCTCGGGGAGCACGCGGCACCGGTGCCCTGGGATCCCGGGAAGGGATGGGACAAAGGCTGCACAAACCCCTGGGCAGCTGATCCCGGACTCTCAGGAACAGCAGGCTGGAACGGCAGGGACGAGCACAAATCCTGGGTGGCAGATGAGATGTATCCAGACGGGGAACCCCCCGGAGGTCTGGGCAGGCCAGGGCGAGCACGGCTACAACGCAGCAAAGGCTCGAAGCAACGGCGGGGCAGGGTGGCCACGGCCCGGCTCCCAGCAGGGCAGGGAAGGCGGGCTGGGGATCCCAGGGTTTTTCTCCGCAGAAGGAAAAGCAGCTGACGAAAACCAGCCTCCCTCTCCAGCGTTCAGGGACCGACTAATCGCACACCCAGGTGAAACAAAAGAGTAGCCAGATGCACCCCACTCCTAGTGGGTAGTTCTTTGTTTTTCTTAAATACACAGCAATTTGTCCCCCTAGCAACACGTATGGGGAAAATTCCTTTAACAGAAAAAAACCTAGGAGAACTCCTAAAACCCCAACACTTCTCAAGGAAAGACTCTCATCAGGGCAGAGTTATGTAGGAGACCAAATGGATTTCCCTGCCCTTTGAGTGCTGTGCAAGGCACTCTCTACAGTCTCCCCTGGCACTCTGGTGTCCTCTGTTGCAGAGGTGTCCCATAACAAGTCCTCGGGAATTATGTAGGTCATCTGATGGCACACATTGATTTTCCTTTTCTGCTTTATTAAAGGATTCCCAAATACTCCCAGTTTTCTTAAGATATTTTGGTTCACCTATGACTACTGGAGTCTGTCCAAAGAAGGCAAGATGATGTGCTGTTATTTTTCATTGCTTTTTTGCCCTCTGGGGCTGCTCTTCTATTTCAATCAGTTGGTTTTGCTAAGGCATGACATACCCCCCTCCCAAAATTTTGAACTTATACACAGGTGAGGAACTGTAACCTGACTTATTCTACAGCCTTTAATGTAAGTTGTGGCATATATAAATGGAAGGAAAATATATATGCATGACAAAGAGGAACAAAACACCTTGTTGTATTAGATGTAAATAAAACCCCAAGATCTTTTCAAAGGAACTTCTGTGTCCCTGTAAAAAAGATGCCAGGAGCCAGAGTATGGTTGGTTCTTGCAGGAAAGCAACCGTGAAGGTGTAAAATAGCAGATAAGCAAAGGACAGCAAAGCAGCTGCTTCCAGGGAGGTACTGGATAGCAGTACTGGGTAGCAGTGCCAGGTAGCAGTGCCAGGTACTGGATGAATGCCCTTCAGCCTGGCTCAGTAAAAGCACAATCAGTGTTAACAGCACAAGATTATTTTACAGACCACTGCCTAGAAAACAACTGACTGTTCCCTCAGTTCTGTTTATGGCTGGTAAGAACAGAAGAGTGGCTTATGGGCCTGTTTGCTCATTGTTTCTGTGAAGATGAGAGCCCTCAAGGTCTTGGCTCAGCCTGCCTGGACCTGATCTTCTTAAGGGCTCTTTAATCCTTGGTCCTTGATCAGGAAAGTATACTGCTTCATTCAGGATTATTCATGATACATGGAAATGTTACTGAAAAAGCCCCACAGGATTGTTTGAAATTTAAAATATATTCCTGTAATATTGTAGCAGCTGTCACTGTCCTGTGTGCACTTATCTAAGTAGTTTTTGAGTTTAAACAATATTCTGGAACTCAATACTACAGATACCTCTCTGGTACTCGACAGCAATGCTGCCTTCCCTCAGCCACATTTTTTGTTGTCCACTCTACAAAATACACTTTCATGCCCTTGACATCTCAATACTAATTTACAAATGAAATAAAATTGCTCCCAGGATTCCTAGATTGATGTTATACAAGTGATACAAATCATTATGCTACTATATTAATGATGGCTTATTTAAATTTGCACTTTGGTTTTAGGATGAGAAAACTGCAGTAATTATATTCTGACTTTTCAGTAGATACCATTTTAACTTATTAATAATCTATTTCATTTTCCATCAAACATTTTAAACATTTAGTTGAAGTGTTTCTACATTTCCATTAAATCATTAAAATATATTCAGGCAATTACTTAAAAATACTCCATATGTAATCTTTTATCCTCAAACAAGACAGTGAAGCAGAGAATGTAAATGCCACCAATAAAAGGATCATAGTAAGTCATCTGATACAGATGCAAACATTAAAAATTAATTATTTCAAATCCTTTTTACTCTGTCATCAAATAAATGAGTATTAAAATGCTAATCATGTGATATACTCCACTGTTTCTGAGCTGGATAATGAAATTGAGACTGGAGACGGGAAATCTCATGTAGCTTCAATGTATTACCTCTATAAAATGGAGGATATTTGATACTGACAGAAAAAATTTAGCTGACCATCCTGGTAAATTAAAATGGAAATGTAGTATTTTTTTAAATCCTATGTAATACCAACCTACCTAAAATAATCCTTGGCTTGGAGTAGTAACTCTTCATATAATCAGGCTGCTACCCAAGAAATATTGTTTAGACTTACAATCAAAGTGTGAAAATAACTGCAATTCACAAAACCCCGTCCTTAATCCATGCACTATAAATCCTTAGGGAGATGCATGATTCCAAAATTCATTACCAGTCAGAGCATGGCATCTGATGGTGCCTGAAAGACAACATGTTTCAGTTATATGAAACATATGAGGTAAGAATGTGTTTGCCTTGCAGATGGCTCTAGATAGCTAATGTATGCATTTCAGCTGTCAGAAGTTAAACTAGTTCTAAAATAATTTGAATTAGACTTCAGGGGAGGAAGAATATGCTAATTTTCTTTTACATCTTATCACACAGAGAATGTTTGCAGGAAGTTAATGTTACAGTCAAATTATAGCTCTCTCTGGTTCCATCTTATAGAATTGGACTCCAC
The DNA here is from genome assembly GCF_017639235.1 of Corvus kubaryi. NCBI lineage: Eukaryota > Metazoa > Chordata > Aves > Passeriformes > Corvidae > Corvus > Corvus kubaryi. Next base: position 2,788,265 of record NW_024581096.1, on the reverse strand, counting down.
TTTTTATCTTTTTAAAACTTGGGAATTAAATGAACATAGAAGTTAATAAGTCACTCTACGGTCACAGATTTTTCCAATGCGTATACTGCAATTTTACATGAACAGCAAGACCTACAAAGTTGTCTGTTTGTTTTCTGTTACACTCACCTAGGAATAAAGGCTCACAACTAATTTTTATTTGTCATGTAGATTATGATTTAAATTCTAAACTACAAAAATGATATAATGGTATTAAACTATCAGGCTGTACTACTATTTTATCTCTAATTCTGCTTAAGACAGGAATATAATATTATGATAACAACAGCATAAATCAAGATACCCTTCTCTTTCCCTAACTATTATTCTGAAGTGTTTTATTTTCAGAGTGATTTGCAGGTGAAATTCTCGTAAGTCTTAATCTCTAAAAACAAGTTGTTCAGAACTTCCATTTTTCTGAGTCTAGTAGCAGAGTCTAGTAGCAGTAATGCTCAATGTGCAAATCACTTGGGACTTCTCAAGTGAAAGGCACTTTTACAAGCACTGGGGATATACAAACGCAAGTATTACAGTGTTAATCTAACAGGTTAACATGTTTTTTGGCAGCAATAACTAAATTATCATATTACCATAATTTAAATCAAAGGAAAGCCTAATTATATATGCATAACTTGTATAGATACTAACTAAATTCTTTATTTACTTTAAAAAGCCCCACAACTCCCCTGCCCTGGTTCAGCATTTACTGCTTTACAGGAGGTTTAATGTTAAAAGGCTTTCAGGAATGACTATGACCCACTGGCTGGAAGGACATTTCTGGAAGATTCCTACTAGCCTCCACATACTGCTTAGCTAAGTACCCTCAGTGGGAAAAGGAGAAACTGTCTAAACCCTTAAACAGAACAGATAGCAAATTGCTTCAGGCAGCAAAATATAAATCACAATGTTATTTAGTAAACAGTGTTTCTGGCTTTTGCTCAAAAGAAAGTTGAGTTTGTTTCACATCTCAGCTTTTTAACAAATACAAGTAAAGCAATCCAAGAGTTACTGCACAAATCCAAGTCAAGAAATATTTCCATTGTTAGCATCATCAGTGATCAGCAATGAGATCATAGCAGTCATACTTTTTTAATTCAAAGGGATGTTAGTGAAGACTGTGGACTGTCTCTTTGAAGAACACTATCATTCAGCCTGGTGTTAGAAAAACATTACAATTGTTACATAGGATGAATGCAAAAATAATATTTTTGATTTTACTGAAATTATTTTCATTTTAAACATTAATGATGTGTAGGTTTCATTATCAGGTAACATCAGGTAACATTAATTAAAATGTAATGAATTGTGTTAAATTTTTTTAAATCTTCAAAATGCAACAACAACTGTGGTTAATTTTCTTCCTGAAAGGTAAAGCAGTGGCTTGAACCACTGCACAGTAACCAAGTCACAGTAAAACTACAAAATCAAGGATTTGAAAGAGAGAATATCAAGTCCTAGAAAAGAGACTTTTCCAAACAGATAAGGATGAAGTCCTCATTCAGCAATGAACATTGTCCACCAGCCCCTTCTTTTTAACCTACTGTTACGGACAAATGCATTCTCTCACGAGGCCATTTTATGTACTGCTGCAACAGCCATACTGCACCTGAAATTGCTCTGCTTTTCCCACCTTTTGGTGCAGGAATCCTCATGTGGACTAGAGCCAGCATAGCTGGCTGTGTGCAGTACCACTTGGCATTAGGAAATCATACAGATGGCAGGCAGCATGGTCAGGTGACAATGCAAACTGCCTGTAGTCTGCCAGAATAGGCTCTGGGTGACTGTTTTAAAAGTGGATATTGAGTGTCTGCACTTATCCAAGTATTTTTTGTTTACTCCCAGGAACAAACAGTAACATGAAATGAATTAGGTCTGTACTTTCCAAAGATCCTTGACACCTAATTGCCCTTAGAATAGCAGTATCTGTGATGAGTAATAATGCATGTGTTAATCACTGATAACAGTAATCTTCTTCTGCAGCTTAGTGGCCAGCACACTTCAGGAAAAGGGTTTAAACATATCCTCCTACAATCAAAACTTTCCCTGTCCGCAGCAAATGCTCTAAGCACTAGATGAACAAATAGGCATATCAGGGAGCAACAACACTTTAAGTGTCAAGTGAAAGAAAGGTTCTGTATTGCTTGGACTCAATGATCTTAAGGGTTGTTTCCAATCTCAATAATACTATCTGAATTTAAATATTTTATTAAGTGCAAAAGATGGATTTTCTAAGTTTCAGTTTCACAGAAATTTATTCTGTTAGTTACATGCTTTAGTCAGGAGTATATGAGAGAAGGGGAAGGGAGACAAATGCTGTTCTTGGATAGACCTTTCACATTCTGGGGGCTGTTTCCCCAAGTCATCAGATGACTATTGTGAATTCCATTCTCTGGACTTTCATTTCTTTCTTCTAGATAAAGTGAATTCTAGGTAAACCCTATTTTGAATTTCAGTTCCCTTGAAAAACTAGAAGATCTGAGTATGTTGATCTCTTAAGCTTTTTTTAATCATGATCCTTTATTAATTCAGCTCCTAGACAACAATTTTTGTTTGTACTTCTTAGAAAAAGTTTCCAGTGTTCTAAAAGCAGCCACAGTTTGATGAGACTACTTTCAGTACGTTCTGTGAAGTCCTTTAAAAAATAAGTAAGTGCAGCTAAAACCACTGTCTACTTAAAACCTCTTAATATTTAATTAATGCAATAGTATATATGAATGTACTTGTAGGTCTTGTTATGGTTGTTGTATGTTGGAAGAAGGTATAACTATAGTACTACGGATATCAAAACCAGAGTATATAAAATTAAAGCCCTGGAAATACTTCTCTTTTAAATCATCATAAGGAAAACTATTGGTGAGATGAGTGGATTGAGAGCAGACCTGCAGAGAATGATTTAGAGATACTGGTGGATGAGAGGCTGGACATGACCCAGCCATGGGCACTCACAGCCCAGAGAGCCAAACGTGTCCTGGGCTGCATCCCAAGCAGTGTGGGCAGCAGAGCTCTGCTCTGCTGAGACCCCACCTGCAGTGCTGCATCCAGCCCTGGGGTCCCAGCACATGAAGGACATGGAACTGCTGGAGCAAGTCCAGAGGAGGCCCCCAAGGTGATCAGAGGGCTGAAGCACCTCTCCTACAAAGAAAGGCTGAGATAGCTGTTCAGCCTGGAGCAGAGAAAGCTCCAGGGAGATCTTACTGTGGCCTTTCAGTAGGACCACCTAAAAAAGACAGTGACAATCTCTTTAGCAGGGACTGTTGTGACAAGACAAGGGGTAATGGTTTTAAATGAGGAAAAAAAGTACTCTGCAGGTGGTGAGGCACAGGAGTACATTGCCCAGAGAAGTTGTGGATGCCCCATCCCTGGAAGTGTTCACAGCCAGGTTGGATGGAGCTCTGAGCAGCTTGGTCTAATGGAAGGTGTCACTGCCCATGGCAGGGGGTTGGAACTAGATGATCTTTAGGGTCCCTTCCAGTCCAAACCATTGTATGATTCTATCATTCTATGAGTTTGAGGCAAAAGTTGATCTTCAATTTAACTACTACTGCTTTTTTTTTAGGCATTTCTTACATGCCAGTTATACACAGCACTATTTTAAGATTTTGGACCTCAAATGCACAGCTTGGAAGAAGATACCCTGCGGTGAGTGCACTAGAGATCTATGTACATACTGAGTCTAATGCATAGAGTGGACATGAGCATGTAGTGCCCAGGAGCTTTCCAAGTTTAAAAACTGCTGATCCACAGACTCAAAACAGCACATGTATTGTACAAAGTGAGTGGATGATCAGTTAATTCATAGAAGAAAGTCATTAGTGAGTTTAAAAAGTATGACAACAAGAGAAAAGACAGAGAATTATGAAAAAGAGTAATTTAATTTTCACTGTCAGGAGAAGGAGTTTAAATGTGATGTGGTGATAAGGAGGGAGCCAGTATGGAATTCAGAGAGGGAGAATAAGGTGGCTTGTCCTGTAGTCATGTATCAGGAAGCCCATTAGAGAGCTCCAGCCCACTGTTCTCATGAGCCATTTAAGGTAATGTGTGGACTATATTAGCTTGGGCCAGGCTGTGAACAGAATTACTTGCTGCAACAGGATCAATATGGAAAAGAAGGCCAGTTTTATTATTCATCAAAAGATGCTTGTGCTAGGAGCAGGCACAGCAGGAAAAAAAAAGAAAAAAAATCAGATTACTCTTTTTTCATTAGCTTTTCAAAGAGAAAAAAAATGAGGCATTCACACAGCAGTACAGAGATAAAGAAGCAAAGGCAGTGAACCTAAAGGTTTAGAGGGAAAATAAGGCTCTTCTGTTTCCCACTGAACCTTGAGACATCTACTTGAATCAGAGTTTAATTCATTATTACATTATCTAGAGCTCTCAATTGCAAAATACTAATAGTGTTTCTGGATTTGTTTTGTGGCTTTGACCTGATTTCCTTCATACCTTCTCAAAATAAAGCCATCTACTGCCAAAAGAAGTTTTGAAAAATTTACAGAAAAGGATTAAAAAGTACTTGAGCAAAATTACAAATAGAAAATTTTGTCTAATATGAATGCTTTGAGACAGACATTTTGGTGTTTTTGAGCACCATTCATAGGAGCATATGACCTTTCACCCAGCTTACACAATTTAGATCAGTGAAAATGGTTTCAGCTGTCTTCGCTTTTCACACCCTTCTTTGGCTCAAAATACGTATGTAACAGGTACTTACAACAGAATGTCAGGTAGACTGTATAGACTTCCCCATCCTCTTCTGGAAGAGATTAAAACATACTTGTCATTGCTTCTAACACTAAGTGATTTCTCTGTCTCTCTGTACAGTGTATAGTACGTTTTAAAACCATGCACCATATTCTGCATTTCCTTTCTATGAAGCAAAAAAATATCCTAAATAAGAGGCATCATTGCAAATTTGCAAGGTGAGACACAGCACTTTATACACAGTCTTTTGGGTACAGGGAAAATTGATCATGACACAAGGTAGCCAATACTACAACATGCCATAAACTGTTCATTTAAGCTAAAAAATACAGATGACAAGGAATAATGCCTCACTTCTTGAAAAGTTTGTCTGTTGGTACCAAAATCAGCTGGATAGAAACTTTCTAACATGGATTTGAGTATTAGAAAGCAGGGATTCTTTACTGCAGCGCACTGGTCACTCAGAAGATATTTCCTCAAACTGAGAGTGCCGAGCGTCAGGTGAAGAGAGTGTTTACCTTACACACTGATTACATATCCATCAGCTATCCCTGCTTACTTGATGTGTCTGTATCATTTCATTTTACACAGTCACACCCCTTATCAGAAGTCTTTCTGTGGTTCTTTGTTGTCTGTCTTCAACATCTGGTGTCCTTCTCAGATGGCTGTTCCTCAACCCCCACTCTGGAGTAAGCACAATATCACTGTTTTGCAAACCTTGTGCTTTGTCAGCCTTGCAGAGCTGAGCTGGCATACTGCTTGTGTTTTGCATGGCTTCTCTTTGCCTAAGTTACATTCTTTATCTATTTCTCCAAGGCTGTGCTATCCTGTTCTACTGTCCTTACCAGAGTAAAATGCTGTTCTGTTCTACTGTCCTTATCACTGTCTTTGACTAAACAAGAACTGCTTTATGGACAATTGAAAGGATTTCATTTATTGCCTTAAAGTGCCTGTATGTAAATTCCAATTTTTAGCTTTTTCTTTTGCATGTCAAACTTGGGACAAAGGCATAGTTTATTGGTATGAAAAGAAGAAGAATGGATTTAAGTCTGTAAGATTTATGAATAGGTGGCAAAAGTCTCTTACAGAGAAGACGTCTAAGTATTGCAGTCACCTAAAGAATTTCTTAAATCAGCATTAATTCCGTCTTGTAAGTAAAGAGTGCTTGGAAAGAAACAACTTCATTCAACCATTAATAAGAACCTAAAAAAAAACCTTTAGAGCTGTATTTATGTCTGTAAAGAATAAAATCTTAGGAGGGATTTTATTAGACCTGGCTGAGTGAGTTGGGCCTTATAATCTACATATCCCACCTTAATCTCATGTATATCAAAGCTGAAGGAGTTCTTCGAAAAGCAGTAAGATCATAGCTCCCTTTAAAACCTTTTTTGGCATTGAAGTTATTTTAAATTAATTCCAACTTTTGTAACCATGGAAAATGTGGTTCAATAAAACTTCTGCCAGTGGTGTCTGGAGGAGATAGAGCAATAAATCTTTGCTCTCTGCAGATATTTATAGATGTTTATTAAATGTTTTTGAGAGGCTAAGAAAGAAAAAGAGATAGATGGTGACAGTGCTAGGATGTATCATCAGACCTATATCCTGCATAAAAATTTTTGCCACAGATTCTTTGTGAGGGTAAAGAAGCAACTTAGTCAGAAAGGTTTTGTTCCTTGAAAGCCTTATGTGCTGAACCCAAAGCCTCTGTATGTCTAATTCACCTCCCTACAAGTGGACTAGGATTTAAAACAGGGTTTGACATCCTTAAGAGTCTTTTCTACCTCCTCCATTTCCATATCTTCTTCAGAAACACATCTCTATACATTCCTGCAGGAGTGGTTGCCCCAAAATGATCAACTGTGAAAAGCCTGTGAAGCAGATTTTATCTGAGGAATTATTACCATATTCATAAAGTAGCAGCTCTGTGGACTTAGAAAGTTGAGTACTCAAAAGCTGTCACAGATCTTTTCTGTCTTTTCTCAGCTACACTCTGAAAAAGTGTGTAAAGTTCCCATAGATTGGTGCCCAAATATTTTCTATTGTCTGTATTACACAGCTTTATTTGCTTTATTAAAACTCCCAGTATGATTAAAAAAATCCCAGTATGATTAAAATATGACCATAAAACCCAAGTCTCCAAGAGAAATAAATAGTCCCAGTCCCATATATGACAGTTCTGTACATGTACACATTTAAATGCCTATTTCAAAATTACTTTAAATTGTATGGTTCTAAAAGCATTAGTAATAAAACTATTCAATTTTTGGTTTAGTATGATTTTTTTTTTATTATTCATTTGAAAAGTGAGTTGAAATTGCTTGGAGCTACCTTCTTAAATAACTTCCAGATTGAACATGTAAATTTTGCCAGCAAATAAGATAGAGAGACTGTAACTACAAATAACTATACTTGATTTGAATATGCAAAAATAGTATTTGTATGTGTGAACTTTACTAGAAGGCAAGTAGGAGAGTTCTAAAAACAACATTATGTTTTCTAGTCTTCTGCGGGATGACAGGAATATTTATCAAACTAAGGGCACACATAGGAGATCAGGAAATCAACAAATTTTAAAATTGATGGAGAAAAAAAAGGAAAATACTCAGATTATAACCCAATATATTGTCATAATTTAGCATTCAATCATATTTTACTTGCTTCACAAGCACAAATAATAATAATAAACATATCACAACTTACATTAGCCAAATATTTCTTAATGACAAGGTGGTAGACCTTGCTGTCCTTCAGATACAGTCCCTGATCTTTTATTGAGTCTCCTACAGTTCTGTGTCCTGGTTCTGCATCTGGATGGAATCCAAATTCTATTCCTGCTACCTGAGGAAATCTGGAAGTTAAGAAGACAAATACTGGATAGGAAAAAGGAATAAATCAAATTAATGAACCATTCAGAACAATGCAGTAAGAGCCAGACTCAGAGCAACAAAGACATTGCTCTTAAAATAAGATTAATGATTATACTTGCACCAAATATTCAATATTATAAGGGTATTTGAAGCAGCAGCTGTTACTTTTTTTGCCAGCAGTCTGCAACTGATCATCTATGTTAAGACACTACCAAATGGAAGATGTCTACATTTTTATATTTCCATTATTCAGTAATAATGCTAGAAGTGTTTATTATAGAGAAGTAATCATCATACTTTGCAAATTGTAAATCAAGTTTTGTGATACCATTATCAGCACTAAGTAAAATATGAAATATTTTAAGTATCTAAGAAAACAAATAGTTTTATACACAGGTGGAACAGACTAGATGATCACTGTACAGACTTTCCATCAATACCTGTAAACCTCCTTTAAAAAACGCTTCCAGGAGTTTTCTCCACTGGATTTCCAACTGCTAGCAGGGGATCTAAAACAGTGAAGATAGCAAAAAGAACATACATAGTAAAATCTTTTGCCGCTTATACTCAGTTTAAACAAAGGATATATACAAAATCAAAACAGAAAACTATGAAATTTCTAGTAAGATTTTTCTTCCATAAATATTTGACTAAATAATACATTATCATCAAAAGATAATAAGTTTGTGGCTTGAGGTTATCCTAAATGAGAGGCAATGTGTATTAAAAAGCTGTTCAAGTAACAGTGATGCAGGAGTCAATACTACAAAGATGTATACACATATTTATGTGCAGTAAAAGTCTTACAAAATTAGGCAAGCATCTTGTGTTAATGACTTCTATGTTTTAAATTATATTGTTTGGTTTTGTGAAATGTTGCACACATTGGAAGATGGAGAAGCCAAATCCCAATCATAATTCCACAATAAGAATGGTATAAAGAGAGTAATTAGCTAAGAAGAAGAGGTAAGTAGAGATAGCAATACCATTAAAAATTATTGTATATGAAGATTTGTCAATAATTTCACTTTTTAAATAGTTTGGTAGCATTTTGGTTTCAAGGATATTTGGCAACTACAATTGTTCTGCATATTCAGTTCAAGCTTTTATATGTGGGAAATTTTTTCTCAAACTGCTTTTCATTTGATTGAGGAATGGAACTAATTGTGAAAATCTGTCTTTCAAGACTAGACCTAGGATTCTACCAAGCTTTTTTGTCTCATTACATTACTGCCATCCTTTAACCTAGCATAATTCTTCACTCTGACCATATTTGTTGTGCAGAGACCGTGTGCTTGATTTCTGTCTTGTATACTGTACAATTTAAAAGTGGGGGAGTGTAGTGGGTTGAACCTGAGTTGATGGACAGTCTTTTAGGCTAATGACGCTTCTCACAATTTACATATTTAAACCCCACAGAAAGGCGGGAATTGCCTTTGGTCTGAGCTCGCCTGCCGGAAGGCGAGGGGGGAGCTTCCAAGTCTCCAGGCCCCACTGGGCTGGGCCGGGGCCCCTGCTCCCCCCACCCCCCCCTTTTCCCAACGCCACAGCACAGACCCTGGGTCGCTGGGGCAGGGGGAACTGTCCCAGAGCCGCAGGCAGCTCAAACCAGCCATGGACTGCCACACAGCTAAACCCATCCGGCGCGGTTTCCTGGGACCCCCGGGTCCTTATCCTCTCCTCTCCACACGGAGCCAACAGGAGCCAGCAGAGCCTCCTGTCTGCTGCCAGCACACTTCGTGCTGAACTGAAGATGACACCACGCAGCCAGCAGCACAAAGGGAGCGAGGCTTTCCCACCATAAAGCCCGAACAAGAACACTCTTCAACATGGCGGCTTCAGAGCCAGAGAGAAAGAGAAGTGAGTCCCGTGAGACGGAGCTGAGCATGGCGACGGGAGAAAAGAGGGCGGTGCCGCGATTCTCGAGCGTAGCTTAAAAAACCTTCTTGCATGCCATGGTAAGAAACTGTAATATCACAAATTGTTTGTCTCTTTAATCCATTTGAAGAACATGGGGGGATGGAGAATTCATGTGTGGCCCGTGAAGATTGTGAAGAATGCCTATGCCAGGCTATATAGAAGTATTGGGAGGCTTTTTAGAGATTTGTGGGGAAAAAAAGCCTTTGTGTTCAGGCAAAAATAACTCATCCTTAAAAAGATTAATAACCCCATGTGATAGCCTGTGTTTGGCAATGTGAAGGAACTGTGAGATTTTTCATGGAAGAGATGTTTTACACCACAGCAGATTGTTTCTTTCCAGGTAGGTCTGCTGTTGGTGGCAGTTTGGGAACCATGTGCAGCTGAAGAAAACCTTTTCTTTTCCTTAAGGATATGAAAGAGACTTTGCAAGAACTGTAACACTGACTAAAATCCCATGTTCTGTCACCCGTTGTGTGAGTTGGGTAAAAGGAGGAAAGTGCTGGGAAGGGGGAGGGGGTTTGCTTTAATTTCTTGTTATTTCTCTTTACTTTGAATTCTATTAGTAATAAAACTCTTTCTTTGTACTCCAACTATTTAAGCTTTGTGCCTGCTTTGCTTTCTCCTAATTCTTATCTCACAGAAGGAAAATAAGTAAGTAACGGATATTTTGAACCAAACCACTACCGGGAGAAAAAAAAACCAAACATAACAAACAAAAAAGCCCCACCAAACAAAAAAAACCCCAGCAAGATAGAAACGGGACATGTACAGAAAAGTAGATCTTTAAGTTAGGGGACTCACCAATACACTATATTTTAAAATTATTTATTGTGAAACTATGTGTTCATTTATGCACCAGTATATTATTGTACTTAAATAATAACCTGAAGCAGTCAGCCTATGTGATTAGTTCATATGTTAGCATGATGATATTTTCAGAACGTATACTGATAAATAAAACATTAAGATTTACTTAAAAAAATTTTTTGCTAATTTTAAGTTCCTAATTTCTTCAGAGATTTCTTTTCTTTTAATATAACTGTATTTTAATGCTTCCTTTTGTGTTACAAATCCCTGACTTCTAGATTTGCTCTTACTCAGATATTTTGGAAGAACTATGCCAAACTAAACATTTCTAAGGTTAAATACTAATATATTCAGAAGATTTTGGATTTCCAAAAATGTTTTAAATGATGACTTTAAGCAGTTACTGCTACATCAGCATAAGCAGCTTCTAGTATGGTGTTGGCTATAGAATTTCCTAGACTGCTTTCTATTCCCGCAGTATTTATACAATCATCTAGTTCTCTATCAGCTGAGCAAAGGACTGCTTCTAAAAGATGATGAATAATAAGATGTTCGATATACTTATTTACAACAGACATTCCTTAATTTTAGAAATCTGTTTAAAAAGATTCATTTTATAAGTTTCAGCAGAAAAACAAAACCATTAAAAATGTGTATTATCTCTTCAGTCCCATAAATCTGAATAAACATATAAAGCATCATTAGTTTTATCCCTAATTAGTGCCAACACTTCTGAAGCCACCTAACTTATGCTCATGCTTATGAGAAGTTTAGCAACACCAGCAAAGCCACAAAATAGTTTATCTAAGCAGTGGGAATTCCAATCCAGCATTTCTTTTAGTGTACCCAATATAAATGATTTGCAGATAATAATAGTGGACCGTAGAAGTGATGAAGACCTGCTGTAAGGTGATAAACCCAAGGCATTTCCACAAGAGTAAAAAATAAAATTTTACCCATCATACTTCGGAAGAAAGATTGCTTGGATGGCAAGAGAAAATTCTGCAGATGAATGAATTAGGGGAGTTTGTTCTCATGCAGGGAATCAGTTCTGACATGCAAAGGATATCTGGGATTTTACTTGTGAGCTTTGAAAAGTCAAAATTACCTTTTTTTGTTGTTGTTGTTTCATGCTTCCTCTTCAACAGGAAGGTAAAAGGATTCTGATTACACTAATAACTCCTGTAGAGAAGACAGAAGAATTTAGAAAGAACATGAGAATATATGAAAACAGCTCATAGCCACGTACATCAAATTAACAGACTAGCCTGGTGCTTAAATCCATTCTTGGAACCATCCTCACCCACGAGCATTTCCTGAGAAATTTTCTTAACTATTCTCCCTGTAAAAGGTTCAAAACAAATTCACCTGTGGTAAACAACGGAAACATTTCTGTGGGTTTGAGATCAGGGACTGCAGACAATTTCACAGTCAATCTAACAGTCTCAACGTTTGACTTCAATGCCTGCTGGTTTTTAGCATCCCTTGTGAGGACCAGTGATCTAATTTAAATTGTCTTGTGTTCTCCAGAGTCCCCTCAAGAGCAAAGATATATTCTCTGTATAGAGAATTTGACACACTACTACAGCATGTCTAATACATAAGCCTTGTAGGAATGTACCTGTGGTTGACTGTGAATTAGGTATGAGTGCTGCATGTCAGAGAAATTAGATTATTTTAAAGTAATATTTTGTAAAAAATATTTTATTCACAGTAAGAATGCACAGTGCAACTCAAGAGCAATAACCACATGGGTAATTTAAGTATAAAGGTCTAGGGATTGGAGTATGTATTACTAACACATAATTATAAAAAAAAGAAATACTTATGAATGTTCATCTTTCAATTAGAAAGTCCAAACATCCATAAAATGGAATGTTATTGGATGCTTTCATTCTTTCACTCTGCCATTTGTTCTAACTGTTTAATGAGTAGCTGTCAAGAATAAGTTACTTCTTATTAATTCATATACCATTTATATAACTCCTATGTCACATAATTGATATACTCTGATCAAAAAATTCTCTCAAGAAGTCAGCAAGTAACAGATAGAATGATCTCAAGGGGTTTTTACTATCTGCTTTCATATATTATGTAGATAAAGTAATATTTTAGAATCAAACTGCATAAATCACGAGATTTCTAAATCCCGTTTTCATAGTTGAGCTTAAAAATAAGTTCGATGATGTGTTGTTGGCTGGGCAATCACAAACCATATGAACTTTACCATGGACAAGGACCAGGTTCTGCGCCTGGGATGGAGCAACCCTGGATGTACAGACAGACTGGGGAATGAGAGACTGGAGAGCAGTGCCATGGAAAGGGAGCTGGGGGTCCTGGTGGATGGCAAGTTGAATGCAAGCCAGCAGTGCCCTGGCAGCCAGGAGTGCCTGGGGGGCATCAGGCACAGCATCGCCAGCCGGGCAAGGGAGGGGATTGTCCTGCTCTGCTCTGCACTGGGGCAGCCTCACCTCCAGTGCTGGGGGCAGCTTTGGGTGCCACAGGATAAGAAGGACAGTACTAGAGAGTGTCCAATGGGGGGCATGAAGATGGTGAAGGGCCTTGAGGGGAAGCCTTATGAGGAGCAGCTGAGGTCACTTGGTCTGTTCAGCCTGGAGGAGACTGAGAGGAGACCTCACTGCAGTTACAACTGCCTCGTGAGGGGAAGAGGAGGGACAGGCACTGATACCTGCTCTGTGGTGAGCAGGGAATGGCCTGAAGTTTTGTCAGGGAGGTTTAGGTTGGATATCAGGAAAAGTTTCTTCACCCAAGGGTGGCTGGGCACTGGAAGAGGCTCCCCAGGTAAGTGGTCACAGCACCAAACCTGCCAGAGCTTAAGAAGCATTTGGGCAAGGCTCTCAGACATGATCACACATTATTGATTTTTGGTGTGATTTTTAAGGTTGTTTTGTGCAGGGTCAGGAATTGGACTCAGTCGTTGTGAGTCCAAGATCATTGTGAGATCTTGTGGGTCCCTTCCAGCTCAGGATATTCTATGACTCTGTGTTTTTTTAAGGGTAATCAATTCACAGATCCACTACAGTAATGTTCCATTAAGAATTAAACTGACACAAACACATAAAAAACAGACCACATTCCTCTGTGGTCTAAGTTTACTGAAGTCAGTCAAGTTCTATTAGGAAAAAGTATAAATCTCATTCCAAGATAGAAAGGTAAACTAATTCAAAAAATCCTGCTAAAAATAAATGTTAACTGCATTTTAAAAAGCAGGAGAATCCCATAACTGCAATGTTAACACAATATAGTTAATTGCAACTAGAATAATACAGCATCTAGGACAGAGTACTCAGAGCTTCCCACTACCTAAATTCATGCTCAGATGTGAAGTCAAGATGCAGACCTTGTAAAACTCTACATCCAAAAATATGGAGATGCTTCCTGGCCTGGTATTCATAGAATCATAGCATGTGCTGAGTTGGAAGGGACCCATCAGGATAACTAAGTCCAGCTGCTGGCCCTGCACAGGACACCCCAAGACTCACACCTGTGCCTGACAGCATTGTCGAAATGCTTCTTGAACTGTGTCAGGCTTGATGCTGTGACCGCTTCCCTGGGGAGCCTATCCCAGTATTATTGATATGGACATTGAAAACAGCTGATTAAAAAAAACCTCCAAACCTAATTCTTATTAGCTCTTCATTCTTTTTTAAAACAAATCATTAAGAAAAGCATACCCACCTGAAGGTTCAGAGTACACTCAGTGATCACTGATTCTATATAAAAATCTTTTTCTGCATTTCCCAGAATGCTAGTTCTTTGAAAATCGCACCTAAAGAATGAACAAAAGTTGGGGGGTTTTGGGGAGTTCGATTTTTTCTAGAAATTTCTAAACCCAGATTTTTTCCATAATGCCTCCTCCATTAATCTTTTTTACACTTACTTGTGTCATAAATTGTGATAAGCTCTGCCCCTTCACCTTTAAGTTTTGAAAATATCTTTGTTATTTCCTGTAGAGTTTAGGTTAATTTGCTTATGGTAGCAACCATATCTAGCCTGTTAACCTGGTTTTTATACTATTCCATATAAATTTGGGCTTTGCAGAATTTTTTTGACTGCTCTGTGACCTAATGGTTCCAAAGTAAATCTGGGACATACATTGCAGAGGAAGCCTGGAAAACTGCACATGTTGTACATATTCTTCCAGAATACCCAATGCTAAAATCAAGTTAATGATTTCCTAAACTTAAGTTCAGAAATTAACTTTTTCTAAGTTAATAAAAGTAACTGTACATTTCAGTTAATGCTTCTTTTATGTATAATTTACCATGAGCTAGAAATTGAGAAAGCATACACTTCACCATGTCCTTAATATAAACTCAATAGGGAGGTTTAGTGAATCTGTCTGTTACAAGATAGAAAAGCTGAACCAATTTAATTTATTTTTGAAGCTATTCTAGATACACAACTGTAAAGGACACTTGTACATCTATTTCAATTCACAAGGTATCTAAGTTAAAATAATTACAAATCATTCTTACAGGAGCAATTTTTTATTTAGAAGAAAAAAAGCATATATTTATTTTTCAGATGGAAGACCAATGTAAAAAAAAATTCAGCTTAGTAAGATATTACTTTCTGCACCAAACATTAAATAATATGGAGGGAAAAAATAATTCTTAGTAGTGAAACACAGATTTTAAAAGAAACATTAAGATTTTAGTTAAAGGTTAGCTTTGTTGAAATTAGTTAAAATAGGTAGATAAGTAAGCCCAGTTGGAATTAATTAAAAGTTAAAAGTTGGTTAAAAGAGCCGGACTTGAAATAAGTTTTTAAGATGTAAGTAACTGATTGCTCAATAACTGATTGCCTCTCACTTTTATATGTGTTTAGCTGTTCCTATAATGACAAACAGAAACACTGATTAATAGATCTAAAGAAATGTAGACAATTACCAATTTCCTCCCATCTGACAACCTATTCAGAAGTCACGAAGAGAAGAACTGGAAGTTTACCAAGGGTAATTTGTATTGTCAAAATTCAGAAAGGTAGAAAGGTCAAATCGAGGGAGACTACTTTGACTTTATCTTCAAGACCACCAACCCAATTCAGAGAACATACCACACATGCTTAATGTCTTTTTAGCTAATTATCATCCGAAGCAGAGAATGGGAGGTGTCAATGTTATAAATATGCATTTGTATTTTGAATACTTAGAACTTTCATAGATAAATAGATTTTGTATTGGCTTGTAACTTTGCACTGCGTATTAGGGAGCTATCCTGTGCAGCTGCCCGGCGCGGGAATAAACACACACTTTTCTAACTCTAAACTGTTAGAGAGTCTTTGTCCCTCTTAGTCGAGTATCGATATTAGATCAATGCCCATATTTTCGTAAATCAGTAGCCTACCAAAAAACCCATAGAACAGTACAACAGTAGCCATAAGATACTGGCCACAGTATTCTCAAATCCGTGTATGTTACAGAATCTTACATAAAGCAGCATTAAATGGCCTTTCAGACCAGTAACTGGAGTCCTGGTGTAGTGTCTAAAAAAGTCCATTTTCAGTGAATTATCCTAGAGAGTTCTGGATGCTAAACTGCTTCACCAGAGGGTATGATTGCTAAGGACAAAAAGCCAGCATACTTATTAAACTTTAAATAATACCAGTATTAGCAGAAGCACTATTTATTATGAAAGTGAACAGTAAGTACACAGCCCAATTTTTATGGATACAACCACTTAGAGTACCTTCCTTTGAAAAATATGATGTTTTCATGTGTGATGCTTTGGAATATATGTAAAACGAGCAGAAAACAAAATTTATTGTAAGGAATTAAATTTACTTCCTAAAAATTAACTAACCTCTGAGCTTTGCAAAAGAGTAAACAAAAACAGTAGGAACTGAAAAATTACTAAATGTCATCCTTCTCCCCAACTAAATCCATAGCTGAACAGACACATATGTTTGGAAACATGAAACAAAACAAGCAAAAAAATCCAAGAAGACAAATACTTGACATATTTTTGCTTTCCTTTTTTGGCTCATAAGAAGTTTTTTGTGTTTAGGAACTCTAAAAGGCCTTTGCTTTACTTATATGGGTAGTTGCCAAACTAACTTGTGCTTTATCATTTCCTGGGTTACTGCACTGCTGTTCTCAACAGCCAGTTCTGTTGGTAATGATTTGTCACAATCTCATTTGGGAATCTGAACACTTTCTGCCTATAATAAAAGCAAAGTCTGTTTCAACTAAGATTTAATTACTCTGTTTATTAAAAAGTATTTCTTTACAAAAGCACTCTTTATATGGTTTGCTTGTTAATTTAAAGCAGATTGTAGGCCAAACCAAAAATCTTACATAGATTCAAGTGGTCTTGGATTTACGTCTTCCCTGAAGTAATTGCTCCTGGGGACTGGAAGAGCTACCAAGATGCTGCCACTATACAAATTGTATGCTTGTTCTGCTGTGACAAGGGCTATTGTGAGGCCACTAGATCAAAACAATATCTTTCTACCCATCACATGAAGTATTTAGGCTGTATTGACAACAAAAATACCACAGGCTGCATTAAAGGTAAGAATGTAAGGTTATGTCTGAGACAACTTAAAATCAGAAAGCCACAGATGAAGCCACACTGGAATAAACCAACAAACCACAGGTATTATGGAATTCAATTTAGATTTCTTGACTAAAGACTGCAGATGGGCAGCACATCTGCAGGAATCGTGTGCTATTGCTACATATAAAGCTGATGAATTTAAGCAGTCTCCTCTAAAACCAGTAAGTGGATTCAGGGAATCAAACTTTTTATATCTGTTGCAAGTCTACAAGAGGAAGGAAAAAAAAAAAAGCCACCAGGGCCATTTGTCATACTCTTCATGCTGTTTTCTATACTTGTAGCCTCCTTTTGATTGATGTTTGGGTAAAGATTTTATTTGGCATTTCCTCAAAATAACTGAACATATTTACAAACAAAACAGATGAACAATATTTAAAACACTACATTCTCTTTCAAATGTCAATAGCAGGTGTTCTCTGACTAGAAAGGGAGGGAAAATAGAAAAAGGCTACAGGCAAAATATGAATTTGCTCTTTTTCTGGACGGCTTTACCTACCCCATGGTGGATAACTTCTACCAAAGTGCATTAACTTACACAATTCCTTACAAGGTTTCACAACATTCTTAAAGATGGTATCTTCAATTTGTCAGAATCACAATGAATCCTCAGCTGAGTTCCAGCAGCTGTCCCTTTCACATTTGTGCCATCTAAATTAATAAGTATATTCCCAATACCACCATCTGGGGAACATGGAAAACACTGCACACTGAGAGCTGGACTCTCAGCAGGCATGTGCTGACCTCTACTCCCATTAGCCCCATGTTAAGAGTAACACATTAGTTACATATGGAGCTGTTGTTGGAACTGTTTTCTCATCCCTTAACTGCAGCTCTCCCCACAGACAAGGAAGAAATACTATATAGGCAAATATTAATCTAGGTTATATATATATCCTATATATATAGCATATATTTCACAGGATTTCTCCAGTCCCCTATGCTTACTTGTGCTGAACAAAGGTAGGATTAGGGTTCTGACCCCGTAAATCTGCCATGTAGTGTAGTCTGTGTCTATGTATGAATTTTTTAATGTGATTTTTAAAGTTCATTCGTATAATAAATCTTCCCTTCTCATCATAAGTTTTAGCCTATGTAGGGTAAGCTTTGAATTTTGCTTGTATTTGGAGGTCTGACATGCTAACCTCAAAAGTATAGTTTCACTTGTTGTTTAGAAGAACAAAATATAAAACTGTTCTTTGATCACACAGAAAAAACAAATGTGAGTATGGACAACAGAGAAATGAGTGAGAAACAAAACCGGAAAAATAAGTACAAAACATTGAATAGAAGGATAACGTGAGACTAGAAGAAAAAACAGAAGATGAAAACAGGCCAATTAAAAATTTATTACATAAACTGTGAAGAATGTAAAGCAAAGAAACAACAGGACAAAGTTAAAAATAACATTGAAACCAAGCACTTACTTCTTTGCCTGTATACAGTAATTCAGTTCTATACTTTTTAGGAGAATAGTTATATATTCTCAGATCTTTAGCTCTTTACTGACAGCACAACAGACTCATACAGTATATTAAAAACATATTTCAAGAAAAGCATGTGTTATATCTTTCTGAATCTCTTCAGGTCCTCCTTTTCTCAGTCTAAGGAAGATTCATTAAAGCTTAAGATGCTTTGCTTTTTCTTTTTCTCCTTTGACATGCATTGTCAGAAACATTGGTCTGAGTGAGTATGTCGCCCTAAACCCTACCTCCTTTGAATTCATAATTGTGTTTAATAATATTTTGACTCTTACAGGGATATTTAATTCATTATCATACAAAGCTCAAGGAAGAATTATTAGAAAGGGTTCTTCTTGTTTCTGTCACCTTCAAAGAAAAAAGGAGCAGGAAGATTTAGAGGAGAAGGAATTTTCCAGGCAGAGCCTTCATCCAGGTGTTTCTCAGGTTCCAAGCAATGCACCTGCCACCACAAGCAGAAGGACACTTCCCTTATTATGAATTTCTCCACACTTCAATCACCAACCAATAAGGTAAATCTGGAAGCCTACACCAGCAAACCAGCACACCACAATAATGATTACCTATCTTTCTTCACAGGTAAAGAGATAAAATTCAACTCAGTAAAGTTTGCAGAATTGTGCATATAATGAAGCAACAAAACTGGAAATTCTGGAGAGCATCTTCTGAGATGGCACCATTCCACCATTCTAAAATAATGTGAAGGGGGCATAGAGGGAATCTGTCATTTGCTTTCACATGGATGATATGTATGGTTTGGGTTGTTTCATTTGTTTTGGATTGGGCGGGTTTTTTGAATTGTTGTTAGTTTGAGGTTTTTTGGTTGGTTGGCTGGGTTTGGGGTTTTTAAATTTTATTTCCAGATTCTGTTTTTCTGAAATTCCCTAGTTTATTCAGTTCTACTTTTCCTTAAAATTCTCCCTGCTTCAAGTGAACATCATTGGAATAACACCAGGCAACACCATCATTTTCTCTCAAACTTTTTCTAGATTTTTGAAAGAATAATGTAATATTTAAAAGTTAGGCAAACAAGAAAAAAGGTCCTTATTACTGTCCTTGTATGTCACAATGCACAGCCAGATTCTCAGAAGTACACAGCATTCATCAAGAACAACTACAGGTTTTGTTCTGCCTGCTGAAAATTGTATCCATGAATTAAAAAAAGTCAATTTTGTAGGTTGATGAGCTTAATGAAAGAAGGTTGATGACTAATTAAAGGCAGTCAAACAACAAGAAAGGCATTTGGCAATATGTATTTCTATCAAGAATGTCTTTATTTCAGTGCAGTTACTCAGAGCAACAAGGCCAAAAATCTTGTAAAACAGAGTAAGAGCTCAGCTTTCCCCCCTGAAATCATCTGATTCAATCCAAACTTCTTTTTCATGTAAAAATGAACCATGCTGAACTTACTATGTACCAAAAGTAGATTAAGTCAAGGTGGTGTGCTGTAATGACACTTACATGTAAACAACATCATTTACCATGAGATTTAAGTATTCATTTAAAGAAATTATGAAAATGTGGTTATTAAAATAAATCCTTCAATTGTATATTTAACCTGCAATGTAACAATCCAGATGATAGTTCTTAACAGGATGTGATCCATTTCTGTTCATTTCAATAACACATTAGTTCCAAAGTGGAGTAATGATCATTTCAAAAGTCTCTTCCAACCAGGTAACAGACACAACAGAGTAACTGGAATTGATGTAAAAAATTACTTTGTAGAGCTACAAGATCTCTAACACGTAGCTAGTGAATAGTTATCAGGGAGGACAGAGGAGTGGAGATACCAACTGGACAGTGAAGTCTGTTTCACAAGGCCAAATTCAGATGGCAAATAGAAGAGATTTCAGAACACTGCTGCTTCCAATGACTTCACTTACTTTGAGTTGTATTCTCATCTTCTTATAACATAAACAGGAATTTGTCAAAATTACTAAGCCTGAGTGTCCAGTCTGATTTAGTTTCCAGACTTTCATTAAGTCACTTGCTCTGAAACATAAATTTGGATTATTTCTTGTACCAGCACAATTGTTGTGCTACATTTACATTAGATACATTAGCAAAGTTTTACTATCCTTGACTTGCTTCTGTCATCTGAAAATATTCGTTCCTTTTAAATGTTATTTGACTTTTGCTTTTAAAAATCTTGACAGAGAACAGAAAAAAAATTATAAAAATACTATTTATTTTAAAAATGTAAACATGTAACCTATCAGGAAGATTCCTCTTGTTGGCATAGTTTATGCTGCTTGCTGTTCCATTCCTGAGCACCAGGACTGTGTGACCAGGCAGTATGGACAGTGGCTAAACCATTGCTTATACTGAATAAACCAGAGATTTTGTATAGGCCTTTTATTTCTAGTAACCACTACAAAACATCCATGGACATGACAATGAGCTCAGATTTTGCCATCTCTTCCACTTTTATAAAGCACATGACTTTTTATAATGTTTCTGAAGATGTAGTAGAGGGCCTCTGTACTGATCCAGGCTTTCTTCCTGTAGACATAAGCAGGATGAAGAGTACTTGGGTTTGGTATTTATGCATTACTCTCAGATTCTCAAAAGACCATACTTGTTTTTTGAATTAAGTATATGTTCCCTGGGTACATAAATTACTGCAGTTTGTACATTTAATATAAAAATATAAACCCCACATATTTCTCTTATGCATCCATCAGGCACTCTCTAAACCACTTTATGCCAAACGTTGCATTTTCTAAGTAGCAGAGCACTGATACAGCTAAAGACTTTAATTACTTAAACACCCATTTGGCTTGAGCTCTATTCTCTTAGTCCTCTCTCTAACAGTTCCTCACAAATCCATGATGTTTTCTTTTTCATAGGTCTTCCTCTTCTTCTTTAATAATAGCAGTCTTTTACTTTGAGTTTCATCTTCATCAGTCAATGAATAATGTGCAGATTCATTGTAAGAATTTATGCAAACATTTTATTCTGCAGTCTTTTATTACATTTGTTGTGAGACTTGTGACTCATAAGGAATTTTAATAACATCATAAAACTTAGCTTTTAATTGTTAGTTCTTATACATATTTTTTACTAATTTTGGGCTTTCTGGTTTATGGCATTAAAGATAATTTTTCTTGGCTTTTTTACAGACTTTTACAGGAAGATTTATCAGTGGTCTCTTTTATCTTCCATTGTGGGGTATGCCCAGCCCCTGCCCTGGAGGGATCTCTGCTAAGAGATTTCGCAATCGCCCAGCAGGACTCCCTGGAAAGGCAACCACTTCTTTGGTCACGGTGAGAAAAGACAAACCCACAATCCTTTAGGAGACCCTATGCAGATCCTTTGTAACCCATTGGTCTTCACCCATCCCCTGTATCCCTATAAAAGCAAGCCCTCTGGCCCCTGTGGCTCTCAGAGGAGAGTTCTCGTCCCTGGCTTCCCCCTTCGCCGGAGGGGACCAACAATAAAGCTACCTTCGTGCAGAACCAGCCACACGAACCTCTCGTCTCTCTCTCTGGTCTGGCTTGGCCTGGAGGCTGCCCTGCAGAGCTGAGCTGCAATCACGAGCTGACAATCACTGAAGAGCTGACAGCCTCTGCAAGGGCCCTCCTGCCAGCAGCTGAGGGAAGACACAGGGCCTCGGGAAGGCGATTCCTTTCGGGACCATCTCCCCAGACCAGTCACCTCTTCCTGGGTCAGAGCTGCTGACCCCATCCCCAGCTGTAATAACTGGCGCCCGAACAGCCTTGGACCCCGGACCTGGCCTGAGCTGCGTCTTGACACGCCAAGACAGAACCAGCCATTCGTGTGCTAATCCTCTGAAAATAGACCTAAGTTTTAGCAGGCCTTTTGGACGGGGACAGTTCGAGACTCTCGCGTCCCACCTAGGACTGAAGTCCCTGAGGATCAAACTGCCAGACCATCCCCCCAGGAGACCTTTCTAGGAGCCAGCCCCACCAGAAAATGGGATTTGTAAGTTTAAATTTGGAGCTCTCCTCCTCCTGCACACAACTTAAAGTAATTTTGGGTTTTTTTCTCTTTTTTCTGCTGAGGGAGGAACTAAGATAGGACATAGGCAAGCTAAACCCAGCCTTTCCCAATCTGAGAGAGACCTATACCCCTTTCTTCTAACCCTTCTCTTAAAATCTGACTTTAAATTCTATAAAGGTGTTCTTTCTAAGAAAAATCTCAAATCTTTTAGTAATTGGATATCTCAAAATTTTCCTGATGCTACAACAGACTCTGTCCTTTCTGATCCGTTCTGGGACAGAGTGGGGAACAAGCTGTATTCCTCTCAAGCCTCGGGAAACCTCTCTGTTTCCAAATTCATTCCTTTATTTCATTTACTGGTTAAAATGTATCGTGCAACAACCCCCCCTCACCTAAACCCGTTCTCTGCCCTTCCCTCCTCCCACTCCCCCTCTGTGCCTCCAGCAATGGCCAGCAAGAGCGCAGACTCCGCCAGCCGCCCCAGCCCTGGGCCAGCTGGGGCGCCGGCCACCGCACTTCCCTACCCCGATCCCCTATTCCCAGCAGTCCTCCCATACCCAACCCCCCCCCCTCGGTTGCGCTGCCATCCCCCAGGCAGCGTACGCGGGATCCATCCCAGACCCATCTCCCCTCCCCGGGGTGGATGCCTCTGAGCCGCCCCCAGCCCCATCTCCCTGTGCCCCTGGTATTTCGCAACCCTTCGCACACAACACCACCCTTCCCCCTCTCACACCGGCTCACAGTGCTTCTGACCCCCCCCACCCCACCGCATCCCACCCCACCGCGTCCCAGCGCCTTGCCGCATCCCTGCTCCACGCGGCCCTGCCCCCCCCCCCCCACCCCAGCGCGGCGGCCCCATCCCAGCAAGTCGCCCCGCCGCTGCTGCCCCTCCCCGCACCCACGGAGCAGGCATGGTACAACACGGGACCGGTCCCGCAGAGCCCCGCGCACGCACTGTGGGGTACAGAACAAGTGTCACGCCCCCCCGCCAGCATCCGCCCCCATCGCCACTGGCAGGACCCAGCTATCTGCGCCACTGCCCCAGGCTACTGCCCAAGGAGTGGAATCTCCCTCCCCCCACCGCCAATGGCCCTGGCACCCTGGCAGGCGCCGGCACACCCGCTCTCTCCCGTCCCAGCTGCATCTTGCGCAATGCCTGATGCTCCCCCTCTCCCTGCACCCCCCCCCCTCCCCCTACCACGGGTTCTTGTGCAATCTCCATCTCCTCCGCTCCTGCCTTAGAGCCCACCGCCCCCCCACACCCTCCTACAGCCCATGTTGACTCCACACGGAATTGCGAAACCGGCACTACCTGCAACCCGACCTCCCCCCAAACTACCTGCTGCTGTACAGCCTCTCCACCCCTACACTGCCACAACAGACCCCCTTCCCACCCCTCAAACCACCCCCGACCCCCCACTACCCCTGCCCTGGCTAAAGGAAAGTTGGCATTTCAAAAATGCCGTACTACGCCCCCTGTATCCCAGCCCCGCCCTGCCACAGCTTATCCCTCCTTTTCAGATAACAGTAGCAGCAGCCCTGACTCTGAATCTGAGGATCGATGGGCACAGACACGCAGGGAAGCAAACCAGGAGGGAGACTGGGAGTTAGCCCAGAGAATCTCAGCCTTTTCCAGTCATTATAGGGAAAGGGAGGAGGGGTGGTCCATCATCTACAAAAACATGGGAACCTATCCCATACAAAGAAGTCAAAGAGTTTTGCAAGGCAGCAAAAGAACATGGGAGAGAGTCACATTTCTTTAGAAACTTATTGGAGGCCACTTTCTCTGCCTATAAGTTAGCACCACATGATATTAAAAACATTAATAATTGCATCCTTTCCCCTGCCGAATATATGTTATGGGAAAGGCATTGGAAAAGACATTTAAAAACACTGTCTGACACTTATGCTAAAGATGCAAATCAGACAGATTGGACAATAGAACAACTGGCTGGAGAAGGTGGCCTCCAAAAACCCTCAGATCAAGCTACAACCTTACCTGAAGTAGCATTACAAGACATAGCTATTGCAGCTAAGACATCCCTGCTCCTTACTCCTGATGATTCTGTTCCTACACAATATTTCTCTAACATCAAGCAGTCAGCAAATGAAAGCTTCATTCAGTTTGTTGATCGTTTGAAAGCTAGCTTAGAGAAACAGATAGAGTGTCCGGATGGACGAAAGGAACTTTTGGGTAAACTTGCCATGGTAAATGCTAACGAACAATCTAAGAATATCTTGAGGGCCCTACCCATGGACACAGAACCAACAATAGAACAAATGATAGAGAGCTGTACTAGACACACATCCACAGAGAACACAATGACCCAAGCAGTTGTAAAGGGCATCACAGAGGGAGTTTCCGGTGCATTTGCTGCAGCAGTCTCTAAGGGGAATGCCCGCTGTTTCTACTGTGGCTAACTTGGACACTTTATAAAGGACTGCCCACAAAGGTCACCCACCCAGGACCGTCGTGCTGCCTACCAAAGGCACCAGAGACAGCAACAGCATGAGCAGCATCCAAAAAACTTCTATCGGAGCACGGTGTCAAGGCCCCGCGCTCAGACAACAAATCAAAGGCCATACTACCCCGCTTCAGCTGTGAACTCCACATCGGACCACCGAGAGCAGACAACTGGACCTCACCCGGCACCATCATCCCAGGCGATCCCAGAACACGTGAGAAGGATCCAACACACGGAGAGCTACCGCTCGGAACCAGATGCCAACTGGTAACATCACTGCCATTTAACTTTGTTGACAAGCGTTTTTATCGTATCCCCACAGGAAAGTATGGACCACAGAACGGCCCATGGGACATTCTTATTCTGAGCGATACCATCCATGGTCCAGAACAACTCTTTGTATTACCTGAGATACAAACAGTGCACCCTGGACAAGAGATTCTTGTCCAGCTTTGCTGCACGGACACACCTTTCTTTCTCCCACAGGGAACACCGATTGCTCAAGCTTTTTTACTTCCACAGAACCGCCCAGAACAGCTTCCTCTCAATCCAACAGCAATGTGGATAGAGATTGTGGGCTCAAACAAACCGACCATCGAGTGCAGCTTGTTCTGTAAAGGAGAGAGGGTCTACCGTCCAGGGATGCTGGACACCGGAGCAGACATGACCATCATCGCCCACTCCGAATGGCCAGGGTATTGGGAACTGGAGCCAGTGGCAGGTATGATCTCTGGGATTGGTGGAGTTGCAGTATCCATGAGAAGCAAACGAAATGTTGTCATCGAAGGACCCGAGGGCAAGATAGCGACCACCTGACCATTCGTGGTAAGAACCCCCATCACCCTATGGGGCAGAGACCTTCTATCCCAGTGGGGTGCCACCCTTACCATTCCCAGCCAGGATTTCTGACTGGGGCCACTGAGAAATGCGCGCTGCCATCCACTCCCCCACTCACCTGGAAGACTGACAACCCAAAGTGGACAAGGCAGTGGCCCCTTGAAAAAGAAAAACTCAGCACGCTGGAAGCCCTGGTAGAAAAGCAACTTGCCAAAGGTCATATCACCGAGACCACAAGCCCTTGGAATTCCCCTGTCTTTGTACTGAAAAAGCCTGGCAAAGACAAATGGAGACTACTCCAAGACCTACGAAAGATCAATGAGGTCATTGAAGACATGGGCCCCCTCCAACCTGGCCTGCCATCACCATCAATGCTTCCCCGAGACTGGCTGCTCGCCATCATAGACATTAAAGACTGTTTCTTTAACATCCTGCTCCATCCTCAGGACGCACCACGGTTCGCCTTCTCCATCCCCTCTCTTAATGAACAAGCCCCACTCAGAAGATACCATTGGCTCATCCTCCCACAAGGCACGAAGAACAGCCCAACCATCTGCCAGTGGTACGTCGCCCACATTCTGTCCCCCATCAGGAGCCTGTTCCCAGAAGCAATCATTTACCACTATATGGATGACATACTAATCTGTGCATCAGAAAAAACTTACTTGGACAGAACTCTTAAAAAGACAATTGAAGCCATAGAAGAACCAGGGTTCGAGATCCGTGGGGACAAAGTGCAGCACTCCAGCCCATGGACTTACCTCGGCCTCCAGATCTGTGAGAGAACCATCGTACCCTAGCAACTCACCATCAAAGAGGATCCCAAAACCCTGAGGGACTTACACAGCCTGTGTGGATCCATAAATTGGATACACCCCCTACTGGGAGTCACAACAGAAGACCTCACTCCCCTCTTCAACCTCCTCCGCGGCAGCGAAGACTTGGACTCTCCACGCGCCCTCACACCTGAAGCCCGAGATACCATCACCAAAGTCCAGGAAGCCCTGTCTTCACGCCAAGCCCATCGCGTTGAACCCAGCCTGCCTCTCCAGTTTGCAGTTTTGGGTGAGGCTCCCCGTTTACACGGACTGATCTTCCAATGGGACCCTCAACTCAGAGACCCTTTGCTGATACTTGAATGGGTCTTCACAAGCCATCAACCTACAAAGACATTAACCACCTTCCAAGAAGTTATGACACATTTAATAAAAAAGGCCAGAACTCGTCTCCGCTCTCTTGCAGGGTGTGAGTTCACATGCATATACTTGCCATTGACCACTGAAGATCTAAAGCAGTTGCTCCAGACCAATGAGAGCCTCCAGTTAGCCATAGATAGCTACACAGGCCAAATTTCCATTCACATGCCAAAACATAGATTTTGCTACCGTGATGCAGCTGTTAAATTGATTCCAAAATTAATCCAAAGTAGAAAATCTCTCAAAGCTCTGACCGTCTTTACCGATGGGTCTGGCTCATCCCAGCAGTCTGTCATGACATGGAGGCAACCCAATACCCAGAAATGGGAATCTGATATCCAAATAGTAGAGGGATATCCACAGATTGCTGAGTTAGCAGCTGTTGTCAGAGCCTTTGAGAAGTTTAAAGATGAACCTTTCAATTTGGTCACAGATTCGGCTTATGTCGCTGGCATAGCTATGAGGGCCGAACATGCTTTTCTAAAGGAGGTCTCCAACCAAAAATTATACCAATTGGTTTCTACATTAATTCATTTAATCTCCCACAGAAAACAGCCTTACTACATTATGCATGTGAGGTCACACACTGACCTCCCTGGTCCCATTGCCGAAGGGAACAGGAGAGCAGATGCACTGGCCATGCCAGCAGAGACTGCAAACGTCCCTGACATCTTTGCCCAGGCGAAGTTGTCACATGCATTTTTTTACCAAAACATTCCTGCCCTCGTCAGAATGTTCAAGCTTTCAAAAGATCAAGCAAAAGCTATCATTGCAACGTGCTCAAACGGCCAGAACTACCAAATACCCTCTATGGGCACTGGAGTCAACCCCCGCGGTCTGAACAGCTGCCAGTTGTGGCAAACCGATGTAACCCACTTCCCATCCTTTGGGAGATCCAAATACGTGCACGTGTCAGTTGACACATTTTCTGGGGCAGTTTGCGTCAGCCCATGCAGGAGAAAACGCCGTCCACATCATCAAGCATTTTCTCCTTGCCTTCGCCACCCTGGGAGTCCCTGAAGAAATCAGAACAGATAATGGGCCTGCCTACACCTCTCATAAGTTAAAAGATTTCTTCAACTAATGGGGAATAAAACACAAGACAGGCATACCTAGCAATCCCACAGGACAATCCATTGTAGAAAGGACCCACCAAACCCTCAAAAGAGTCCTCAACCAGCAATGGAAAAAAACAGAAATCTTGTCTCCTGTTGAAAGACTCTGTAAGGCTCTCTATGTCATTAACTTCCTAAATGGTACCTCATCAGAGCCTGACCCCCCAGTACTCCACCACTTCTCAAATTCAACCCAAGCTAAGCTCACTGAGAAGCCACCAGTGCTGGTGAAGGACCCTGAATCACACCAGGTCTCTGGGCCTTTCCAATTGATTACCTGGGGGAGAGGCTACGCCTGTGTCCAGCTACCATCTGGCCCAAAGTGGTTCCCAGGAAAAAGTATAAAACCATACTTAGGCCCTACAAACACTGCTTCTACAAACACCAACAAGAACTCTCCTGAGTCAAATACAGGACCTCCCCAAAACCAGACCAGCTCTGCATGGAGACGAAAACGTTGCTAAAAGCCCACCAACCAGGAAAAAGATTGTCCCACCACACGGCAGCAGATGAAACAGAAAGCTGAACAAGAAGCTATGGCAAAAGTCAAGCCGTAGGCCAGACACAGCCTGAAAAACTGATCCTTAGTTTATATGTTATCACCCCTTGTTACCCCAAAATATCCCCTTCCCTCAACCCTTGTCAAACCTCCCTAAACCCTAAAACCTCCCCTCTCACCACAAAGATAACAGATCTCGCTTATATTCCCTCTCAGAAGCCCCATCCCTGCCCAAAGATGAAATGTATCTACAGTGATGCTGTCCTCACCACTGCCTCGATGACCTAAAAGTAGATAAGAGCCTAGACTGGGTCAATGACCTTTTTGGACGATGGGGAATAACGGGATGGATTGCATCTTTGATTAAGGGAGCTTTGTGGGTGTTCATTGTAATTATTACTGTGTTACTTATGTTCTCTTGCCTCCTATGTTGCTGCAGAAAGGCTGCTAGGAATGCCTTTTTAATAAATACAGAAGGGGGAGTTGTGGGGTATGCCCAGCCCCTGCCCTGGAGGGATCTCTGCTGAGATATGAGATTTCGCAATCGCCCAGCAGGACTCCCTGGAAAGACAACCACTTCTTTGGTCACAGTGAGAAAAGACAGATCCACAATCCTTTAGGAGACCCTATGCAGATCCTTTGTAACCCATTGGTCCTCACCCATCCCAGATCCTTTGTAACCCATTGGTCCTCACCCATCCCAGATCCTCTGTAACCCATTGGTCTTCACCCATCCCCTGTATCCCTATAAAAGCAAGCCCTCTGGCGCTGTGGGGCTCAGAGAGAGGGTTCTTGTCCCTGGCTTCCCCCTTCGCCGGAGGGGACCAACAATAAAGCTACCTTCGTGCAGAACCAGCCACACGAACCTCTCGTCTCTCTCTCTGGTCTGGCTTGGCCTGGAGGCTGCCCTGCAGAGCTGAGCTGCAATCACGAGCTGACAATCACTGAAGAGCTGACAGCCTCTGCAAGGGCCCTCCTGCCAGCAGCTGAGGGAAGACACCGGGCCTCGGGAAGGCGATTCCTTTCGGGACCATCTCCCCGGACCGGTCTTCTCTTCCTGGGTCAGAGCTGCTGACCTCATCACCGGCTGTAATATTCCATTTCTTGGGTGGCTTTGTTTTAAGCCAGATTTTCTAAGATACTAAAAAAATATGTAATATTAGGGCAAACTTCTATTAATTTATTGCAGTCATTCTCTATTCCATTGACTACACTAGAGCTAAAAGTAAATCATTCATTTTCATACTTTAATAATGAGAAACTCATCTTAACCTTGTTAATTTCAGAAATAATTCTTCATTTCTGCAGTTTGAAGATTTTCTGTGCTCATGTTTGGGTTTTTAAAGTAGGTGCTTTTTTCGCTCTTAATAACAGAAGTGCTGGTGGGATTAACATTATGTTACTAATGATACTGTGTTTTAAAAAATTATAGAGGTAAAAGCAAAAGGTATCTGGTTCTATGGGCTGTTTTCTTAGATTTCCTTGTCATTAAAGCATATATTGTGTTGGGCAAATCCAGATAAATTTGAAAAATTTAGTTGGCTAGCTACCTGAGTGCTCCCACAGATATTTCTGTGTAAGTTCATGTTGGAATTACATATGCAAATATATGTGGTAAAAACTAGAGAAGGTGGGAATATATCCTGGGTTATCTGATTTAGAATTTCTTTCACTTTCTGATTTAAAGAATGCAATAGTTATTAAGTGCCAAATATCTTACCATAATAATTTCTAGAATCCTCAAGACATGACTTAAATGTCACAAACAATCCTTTGCAACACTTACAGAGAAGGCAAGTAAAGCAGACTTAGCCATTTTAACATTTTTGCTAGCTTAAGCATGTTGTTTCATGCATTCCTAACCAAGAGCAATATGCCTGTACTGGACTGACAGCTACAGTCTCCCCAGTGATTACATTTTTAAAAAACTTGACAGCAAGCAAAGTAAGCCTCTTCCTCAGCATCTCCACTGCTAATACACTGCATGGACATTAGCTTCCTAAGTGAACTTGGAAATTATTGAGACTTCTAAGACAACAGAACTTAGGAAAGTGTTCCTGTCTTCTTTACGAGTTTAATTGATAGACTACCTGCGTTTGTGGAACTGTGACTATAAATCTCTCTGCACAGATATGTTTCTTTGATTTGAAGGGTATCTATGTAAATTGTTTTTAGATTCAAAATGTACCAGGGTTCAAAAACACTGACTTCTAAAGAAACTGAATACTTTTCTGTGTCTTGGTATTAGACTGGTACACACTTAAAATACATTAGTGTATGTAATCTTTGCTACAAAATAATTTGACTTGGTAAGCCTGAACTGAGCACAGGCTGAAGAGGAAACATGCTGGGAGCTGTCTCTGCTGGAGGATCTCTGAAGTCAGGAAGACTGACACTTTGGATACATGAAAGAGTTATTTATGGAATCAGTATGGAATAGTCCCTCTTGTGGCACTCCTTTCCCCAACTTCCCAGCCTGTATGAAATGATTTATGAAAAAGAAATGGCCATTGAAGCTGTGATTTTCAATGCATTATTACATTGTTATTAGTGATAGTTAAACAGTTTTACTCCACAGGAAGCCTGGTACAAAAATCAAGTACTTTATCTCCAGACACTGATCTGACCCTACATTTCCAGGGTATAAATCTGTGCTGTTTAAAATGTACCATACTTACTTAGAAAGACAGTCACTTGAATTTCTTTAAAAATATATATTTTAAAGAAATGTGGAAAAGTCTATATTGTTTTCATTTTCAATTTAACTTTTAAACTTACAGTTTATTTTTCTGTCTTAAGAAGATCATGCAGAAATACTTTCCTTTTTTTCTTCAGTACCTGCTTCTTTCCTCTTTTCTTCAGTACCTTCTTCTTTCCTCTTCTCTATATGCATCTGTTTCTAGAGAAAGGGCCTTTTTTCCTCCTAAATTTTACATATCGCTTTCCCCTTTTTTTTTCCTACAAAGATATCTCTTCACATTTCTCAGAAAATCAGTCTCTCTTTCAGAACTTACTCAGTCCATTACACTTAACATACCCTTGGGAAATACCATCAGAAGCCAACGACCAGAGCAATAAATGGATCAGACAAAAATTGTAACAAAATGGAACAAGAGAAACTCACAAGTAAAAAAAAGTTCATCTCTGTTGATTTTTTGGAATTACCATACAGGCAAGGCAGAGGAAAGCCCACATATATACTTTTAGTTCATTTTGAGTTGTAGAGCTGCAAAGAATTTGACTGCAACAGGCCACGTACTTTCTGAACTTTTCTCAAGGTCACCTACCTGTGGTCTTGAGAGGATGCCATGGGAGGAAGCAACAAGCCCCTACCTCCTGCAATCCATTAAACATCAGGAGATGAAGCTAGAGTAAGGAAAACTTGATAGAAACACTAGTTCAGACAAGAAGAAAGAATCATGTCTCTCTCTTCAGGAAAGTTTTCAGCATACATACCTCTGCTTTCAAGGGAGAGCATTTTGTTTCCTGGTGATACATATTTTTCAAACTGAGTCTTGTTACTTGCACTGCCCACCCTGCAACAGCCTTTGGTGGCTTAGCTTGGAGCTCTTTCCCCCATCCCCATTCCTGGGATGCCTACAAAAATAATTTTTTCTTATGCATCCCAGACTCAGTTGGTACCTGTTTCTCCAACATAACCTGTGTTGTGCTGATGAAGTGCCATCAAATTCACTATGTTCCATGATGATTTCAGAGGTCAGTCAGAACAATTATGAAAATGTGCAGTCTTACAAATTACAGAAAGAATCACCATATCCACTTCCAAATGTGGATATACTGAATATACAATGTGAAGTAAGTTACTAGAACATCAAAACTGTTCCAGATGTTGGCTGATGGACAAAAGTCAGCTGTGACTCAGCTTTATATAGGGCAGATATATCACCAGGAACTAAATTATAATTTTTCTTAAAAGCCAGTGGGACTTCGGTGCTGATTTCAAGGGATCAGAACTTCAGCCAAGACACGTAATGTAAAAGCAAATATGCTGCACTTTTTGGTAGATTTATTGTTACTGTTGTTTGGTTTAGTATTAGCATTATTTCATTACTGCTATTGCAGTAGCTCTTAATAAGACTAGAAATAGACTGAAATAAGACTACAACATTTGACTAAAATGATCCTTGAGCAACAAATAAAACACTAGCAGTGGTATGGCATAGTACTATATTTTATATTCCCTTCACAAATATATCTGTTCTTACCGATATAGATGTGAGGAGAGGATGTGTTAATTTTGCTTTTTACCAGTATTAAAAATATTTTTCTTGTCATTAGGAGATGTCTTTTCTTTATATTGTAGCAAGGTAATATCCTGGCTCAAAGTATAATCTCATGCATTTATTTCCTATAAAAGTATTAAGTTAAAAATATGAAAAAAATAAGTGATGTCCTTAAAATAGGACAAACAAACTGCAAATTTTTGTTGCTCTGAATGCTGAAAATCTAGTAGTATGTTTACAAAAGTAAAGTTACAATTACAATGTCACTTTAGTTTTAACTAATGTGATAACAGCACTCGGAAGTGCTACAAATCCATCCATACAACCACACATCCAGTAGCTTACAGTTCTGTGGAAATAGCAGGAAAAGTCTAAAAATAGTTTCAAAGTAGATTCATAGGCCATGTCCAGACAAAGGTGGATATCAGGTTGTCTGTGCTATAGTAATGTTCAGCACAGCCTGAAGAGTTCCTCAACCTGTCAGAGTGCCATTGCTGGCATATTCAAGCTCCTTGGCAAGACTAGGTTAGTCTGTGTGATGTGTTTGATGTTGCTTTGGATTCAAGAACATTACCGAAACACAAAAAAGCTCTTACTCAGTGGCCTGAATAAATACAATTATACCAGAAGTCAGCTAAACAGCCATAGCTCCCTGGCTACAGAGAGAAACAGGACCAGCAGAAGCTGAAGTTGGCTCAGGCCATAGCTCATGCCGAGGCAGTGTGGTCCCCAAGAGCCCCTGGGGAAGGGAACTACAGGCACAGAAAGGGCACAGCCCCACGCGCCTCAGCATTGGAGGGGCTGGTGCCCAAGGCCTGTGAGCATCAGCCTGGTGAACTGCAACTGCACTGTGGTGCTGGTACACAGAGGAAACAGTTTATCTACTCAATCATTATTTAACCTTTCCTACAATAAACGAATACAATCGTGTTGTATCACACACACCAAACATTTTTTTGGAGCCCCAAAATACTAGGTGTTTTAGAGACACAAAGTAAGTCATAATATCATAGAATATGCTGAGTTGGAAGGGACCTATCAGGATCACTGAATCCAGCTCCTGGCCCTGTGCAGGACACCCCAAGAATCCCACCACATGAATGGGAGTGCTGTCCAAATGATATGCAGAAAAGACTCCACTACTAGATTAAGTAGTAAAGTAGGTATGTTTATTCCAGCGCTGGGACACATGGGGGATTAGTTCCTCCAAAGCCATGCATGCCGACAGCTGCATTGAGCTTGGTATATATCAGGTTACAAGTTCCATATTCATTAAGTTTCCCAATACATCTATACATATTCATTACCTAGCCCCACCTAGCCTCGCCTCATATTACAATGAGCACAAAAGTCATTCACATCCGCGTTGCGGTTGCGCAGTGCTGTCTGGTGGTCGTGGGCAGGGGTCTCCAAGATGAAGTAAGGGTCTTCCTCAGATGGAGTTGTTATAAACGCATATCGTAATATTGGCTTCTCGCAAGTATTAAGGTGAATATTATATAATGTTAGAAATGCTTTTACTGTGTGGATGTAGTTTTCTTTCTTTTTAGCAAGAATTTAGCAAGTGTGAGCAGGTAAGATAACCTCCAAGCGAACAGAGGATGAGGCCCAAGAGCGGCTAATCAACACTCTGCCCGGAGAACAAAGGGGCCCAAAGCGGATAATCACCACTCTGCCCGGGGGGCAAAGAGGCCCAAAAAGCTGCTATCAACCCTTACTGTCTGGGGAATTAAGAGGCCCACTCGACTATCAACTCTCACCTAGCGAGCCCAGGCCCAAGAATCAAAAGAAATGAAACTGCAAGGCAGAAGAATATGCATGCTCTAAAAAGGCGGAACCAAGGAGTGGCCATGCAGAACAGCTCCTGGAAAAGTTTGAATATGCATAAAGAACAGACAGTAAAAATGGTATAAAAATGACTATTCTCGAGCATCAGGCGTGCTCTTGGCAGAGCACCAAGGCAGCCGGCCGTTACCTCTTTGCTTTATTTTATGTGTCTCTTATTGTCTTTTTATTAAACTTTTAAATTCTCACAGGAGAGTTAACCTCGTTTTTCACAGAGTAAAGGGTCTTCCTCATCCTGAACTTTTCACCTTGCTTCCCTTCGCATGGTCTTTACGTCCCTGGCCCAAGTCCAAACTTCAAGGCTGGTTTAAGTTAGTTTTAGGTTGAAAACAGGATCTTTGGTCAAGATTCCTTCCCTTTATCAATCGTCTTATATCTTCTCATCCTGCTTTGGTAGGCACAGTAAGTGTTGAGCAAGCTGTATGCATTGCTTTTAACAAACAACTTCTTAGCAAATCATTTAACCTCTGCTTCCCCATCCCCCGATTCACAAACACTTCTTGAACTCTGTCAGGCTTGGTGACACATCCCTGGCGTGCCTGTTCCAGTGCTCACCACCCTCCGTGTGAAAAATTTTCTGATAGCCAACGTACGCCTCCTCTGACTTAGCTTAATGCCATTTCCTCGAGTCTGACACTGGTGGTGAGAGTGAAGGGATTGGCACCTGCCCCTCTGCTTCCCCTTATGAGGATGTTGAATACCACAGCGAGGTCTCCCCTCAAGTCTCCTCCAGGCTGAACAAACCAGTGACCTCAGCTGCTCCTCATAATGCGTCCCTCGTGGTCCCTCGTTGGGACAGTCTCTAACATCTGATTAAATTTGAGCAGCGAACCAAGTGTTTGTTAAATAGAAAAGCGATGCCTAAGCACGCCTCCCGAAGGCCGGTGTCAACTTCGTCACACGCGGGCGGGGACTGCCCTAC
>NW_024581096.1:2740929-2752407 GCF_017639235.1 Corvus kubaryi | reverse complement strand
CTGAAAGAGGGCAGGCGCCAGCCCCTCCGCCTCTCCCCGCGGTAGCGGAGGCGATGCTGCAGGGCGCTCCCGGGACTCTCCCGCAGGCACCAGGCTATCGCCCACAGCAGCCGCGCTCGCTGCCGTGAGCGGCGCGGCTCCGGCCCGGCCGAGGTGACGAGCGGCGCGGGCCCGCACCCGCACCCGTGCCCGGGGCGGCGGCGGCGGGGAAGGCGCTGCCCGCGCCCGCGGGCGGCTCCGCGCGGCGGATGCGTATGCATGAGCGCTGCACCGAGCGGGCGCAGGAAGCGCCCCCGCTCCGCCGCTTCCATCTTCCAGGGCAGCAGGACCTCGCCGCACGGCCGCGACAGCGAACGCCGGGGCAGCGGCTCCGATAGCGCCTACCAGACCCAGAGAGCCCTGGACGACTGTAAGATGGTGGGTACCGCAGGCGGGCTTGCCGTAGTTTTTACCTTTTCCGAGCTCTCCCGGCGCAGGCAGCGGTGCCGCTCCTCCCGCCGCCTTGACTATTCCCATCACGTCCAGTTGCACTGTTTTTAAACCCGCAGTCTCCGCCGGGGTGCTGCCCTGCACCTCAACTCGCGGCGGTTCCAAAGCGGGAGGCGGGAGGGAAGGCGAGACTTGCGGGGAACCGGCTGCGGGACAGGAAGCGGAGCGGGCGCCTGAACAGTCCAGCGGGAGCGGGAGTCCTCGCCCTGGTACACACACTGCAGAGCAGCTGGAGTTGCTTTTTGGTAGATCCGTCTAAATCTGTCCCCAGACTTGCGCTCACTGAAGCCGAAATGAGTAAATAGTTCCCTCCAATGAATCACTGCACTGTCTGCTTGCTGTCTTGTGCAGCAACCACACTCTTGCCCTAAAATCCTTTTAAATCAGGACACAGAATTAGAGGCCCTGAAATTCTGTCCTTGATATATATGGTATCTGTTACCAATCGTCCCAGAGTAGCTCGTTGCAATTTTAAAACCTGAGGTGGAACACCTGCGTCTGTGTTATTTTTGGACTGTCACATTCTGGTATCAGATTTTTCCCCAGTCATGTTCGAAATGCTTGCATCCTGACACTTTCCTCCAAATCAGCGCCATATGCCCCCTTTCAGGCTCCTTGAGCTACAGTCAGCCTGACACTGGGCCCCAAAATTGCCCCTCTAGCTAGTGACAGATGTAGAAAAAACATGAAGTCGCTGCTACTTTCCTTGACTGATCTGTGTCTTGCTAAAGCTCTGTCCAGTAGCATTGAAAATGGAGCTGCTACTTTTATTCTGCTGGATTCTGGCAATTTTTTTTCCTCTGGTGCTGAAAAATGTGCTGGCAGATTATCCACTCTGATACTTCAAAACTGGGAGCAATTCCCAGTTCATGGAGGAACAAAAGCTGCCACAGTAGCTCTATAAATATACCCAACAAGTGGATGTTACTGGGTTCTGCCTTTTTTCTCATTCCCAACAGCATGATGTGGGTAGTTACAGAGAAGTTTTTAGAATTGACTGATTAGAAATAAAGTATGTTTTACAGGTGGGTTGTCAAGTTGCAGTAAGATTCAGGAGGTAAAATCAGTGTGGTTTTTCTCTGTCTTGATTCAGCAACATATGTGTGGTTTTGTTTTCCTGAGCAATGATCAGGTGGCCAAATGAGTCTTTTGAGACAAGGGATATCAGGTGAGAACTGGCAAAATGCGTCTGGTGCAACCAGTTACCAGTTGTAGAATGCGACACTTTTCTCTTCTTCCTAATGCAAAATAATCACACTATGACACAATATAGTACAATTTTTTTCCTCTCCGCTGCCTTGATGCATTCTCTTAAGCTACAGAATGATAAGAGTTGAAGACCTGTTTAGCAAATATTGTGCCTAGGGCTTTGTTTAATGTGTGCTTTTGGGTTTGTTTGGGATGTGGGTGTGGGAGGGTGCAGATGTACTGGAACGCGCTCGGGTTGACTTGCTGCTCCTGAAGCAGAGAAACCTATTTGCTATTTGTAAAATGAAATGTAAGAAAGCATGGCCAAAACTATTTTTGATACCATTTCTCAGCTATACAGTTAATTGCAGTGGGATGCATGAAGGGTATGAATGTAACACTGCGGAAGCGACTCGTTTATTTTCTGAGCATGAGAATTTGAGGGCTTGACTTTAAAAATTGGTAGCTCTGAAAGACTCCAGGTTCTTAGCATGTTTTTATGTTGGGGTGTGTTGAACTTCTGGTGGTAATGATGACTGCAGAATTATGAGCAATTACTCTTGTCTGTTTTTATGTAGTTTGGAAATTGAGGTCAAAACACAGATAAATAAATATTCTGTTCTATTACTCCAATCCTTCCGCCCCCGCCACCATGTGGAGCAAATGGTCTTATGTGCATTCTTTCAGGAGACAGCAAATGCTTAATTTCCTTAAAATATAATTCCATGTACATGATCAGTGGAACTAAACAATAATGATCTTTCCATCATTGTGAAATTACCCATTTATCTGACAACGTCCATATGTATCTGCCTGATACTGGATTTCTGTAAAGGTTGTAGTGTTTATTTACTCCTTTGTTTCTTTTTCCCACATGCACTTTAGAAAAGGTGCTTTCTGGAATTTTAACAGGAAAATGCCTGTCTGGTACATCTTCTCAGCCAGTAACAGCAGATGAGTTTTAAGGCTAAAATCTGGGTTGAAGGAAAGTGACAGAACAGAAATCATTACAAAATAAATTAGAAAAATTGCCAATTTAAAAGCAAATGCTACATTCCAATCCCTAAATGTGCTGTTAATCAGGAAGCAGGAGGAGCAAAGGCAATAATTTCTGGAGATATTTTCGTCTTTCATGATAGCAAAAAATAACCTCATGCTACTAGTAAAACAGATGGTTTTTTTGTCTGCTTAATATTTAATACTAATAACTCAAACACTTTCAGATATTAAAAGCAGAAACACTACTTTCCTACAGATGAACATTTATAGCTCACAGAAGAAGCAGCTGCCATGGAGGCTCTAGTCATTTACTGAATTGTGTGCTCTTGATCCTATGTGCTATGAAATTTTGAGCAGCAGGAACAAGCTCTAGATTGGGCATGTTTTTAAAAAACTGAGTTGTTTTTACCAATGTACTTAAAAATTCTCATGTATGTAAATTGTTTTTGTTTTTCAGCTTGTCCAGGATTTCAATACCCAGGTGGCTCTCTATCGGGAGCTGGTCATTTCCATTGGGGATGTCTCAGTCACCTGTCCTTCTCTGCATGCAGGATTGCACAAAACTCGAACCCAAGGATGTGAGATGGCCTATCAGGCTCATCAAAAACTAGCAGCAATTTCTGGGTAGGAGGCAACTTAAGTTGAATTAAAGCCGTATTCATGTGCAAATCTTTGTTAAATACTACATTATGGAAACTTTCAGGAAAAGCATTAACTTGTGTTTCTGTTTTATGCATAGAGGTGTATGACAACAAATTTTGCAGAATGCCCATATCCTTACCATAGTACAATTTTGGATAAAATCCTGGTCCTCTTACCAAGAATATATCCTTCTGATTTCACTGGATGCTTTTATGTAAGACAAACAGGATTTTACTGCGTATCACTACAGATCAAGCGGGAAGCCCTGCCCTTCAAGGGTGAAATAGCAATAGCTTTCTGCCCAGTCTTCCATTGAGTATATCCAATTGAATAGTTAAGGGACAACTAGCTCAGCTCAACTAGAGACTCAACAAAATTTTATCAAAATTAGGTGAAAATTGAGCGAGGGGAATACAAATACTAGTCTGAAAACTTGTGTTTACATTCTACGTGTTTTTAAACCATTGTTTGTTGAAATAAGAATGAAAAGTTTGCCAGCATATAACGTTGTAATTTATTCTTTGGTATTACATTATGTACATTCCTTTCCATGGTGACAGAATGTATTATCACATACTTGAGACTATGCCTCAGTGCAAGATCAACCAGCATAAGTAGCTGTTTCCTAAAAAATGGGAATTCATGCTGCTGATTCCATGTGATACACTGATATGCCAGTATGGTGACTGGGGCATTTATATCTGTTTGTACCCCCTGACTGATGTCTCATTACACTTTGTCAGAACTGTCTGCATCTGGCTTGTCTACCATAAGCCATTGTGCACCACTGGAAGAAAAACCAAAACTTTTTTGCAGCTCTGCCTAATCCCCATTAAATTTATTTCATCACTTTAATATATATGAGAAATCTGTCATAGGCTTGGTATGTAAGGGGAACCCACAGTAACAAACCAAACATAAAAAGATTTTATTTTAGTAGAATTACCACCATTTTCAAGTAAGACTGTGCAAAGTCACTTAAGGTGCCTTTTTGACCTCTGATTTGTTCCTCAAACAAAATACACATTTTTAAAATACTAAAATCGGTGGGAATTTAAAAAAAAACCAGCAGTGAATAGACATAGTTCTTTTTAATCAGTACGCTGAAAATGTGAAAACAAACAGTAGTGAAATCTATCTTGTGTGCTTTCATATAATATAAACAAAGATAATACATTTGAATAGCTTAACCTATTTTGTAACTTCCAAGTATTTTCCCCCATAAAGAAAACAATCGATACATGCTCATTTAGAAAGTACTGAGTTTTTTTAAGCAATCATTTCGCAGTTGGAAGTCTGTCATACACACAAAGATGTCCTGAAGGTTGTGCAGTTGCTGCAAGATTGACATTTGGCTAATCTAAAACTGTTTTAAATAACTGTGATAATACTGTGATATCCATAACAACTGGTAGGTGTTAGAAACTCTGGAAATGACTTGTTTGGTTTGACAGACATTTTACAAGATGTGCTTCACATCCCCACCCTCCTGTGGCTGAGGAAAGGCATATGAGACAAATAAACTTTTTTGGTGTATTTGTGAGGAAGGGTGGGAGATGAAGATACAGCAAGAATTCAGGGTAGAAAAGAAATAGGAGAGGAGTAATAAATAGTCTCAGAGATAGAGTCTTCAGCTCAGCAGAAAGACTGATGTAGTGCATATTATATAGAATCTGGAATAGGAATCTAATTGGATAGGAAGAAAAAGTATCAGGAAGAAAAATGCTTAGGGACAGGAATGCATTAAATCATCCTCGGTATTAAATAGTCAGGAGGGTAGTGTGTTGCTCAGAAACCACTGTTAGTCAGCAGATGGGATGGAGGCTTATTTAGTTCACTGCTTTAGTTCAAAATGCACAGCACTGCACTGGGTAATACAAAAAGGTCTTATTAAAGAAAACGTGTTGCTTTCTCACCTAGAAGGAATAATAGCAAGCAGCTGTTTATGTTACTAGACTATAATGTTTCAAAGCATTCTATTAATTCCATCAATAATGTTCAGTTGGTCTCTTAGGTTATCTGCCTGAGGTGTTGCAGGGCACTCTTTCTTATTTGAGAAGTTGGTGTCACTAAGACAATACTAAATTCATTTATCTTGTTTGTACTGATGTTTTCCTTGGAAAATTAGCAGACAGCTTACTGTTACGCTGTTCCTCTTGGAATATATGGGGATTTCACAGAATCACAGAACTGTTAGGGTTGGAAGGGACCTCTGGAGATATCTGGAGATCACCTAGTCCAACTCCTGTAGGCACTAGTGCATTTGAGACTTAAGTGCATGCCTGACTTGGGCGATTAGAAGAGGCACCTATTTCCTTTCCTAATTCACTTGTTCTGCAAGACTAAGCAAGGTAACAAAGAGAAAAGATGCAAAGACTTGGAAGGAGAGAAACAAAAACAAATCCTCTAGTGCTGGGGAAGGCAGCTCTGGGAAGAAATCTGGAAATTGTTGAAAGGGAAAGAAATGCTGAGGTAGAGATAATGCATTAGGAACTGAGCAAGATAGAAGTCATGAGGACAGAAAAATACGTTGGTCATGGGCATATCTGTTTTGGAATATTAGGCAGACATCAGAGTAGGACAGTGGTGTAATGTGAACAAGAAGAGAAAGCTGCAAGTGTACCTATTGAAAAAGGATACACTAATATGCCAACAGAAACAGATTCAGCTAGAGAAGAGAGGAAGTGAAAGTCACACTTACGTTTTAAAAACTGAGAGAAAGAAAGACAAAGGAGATAATGAAAAAAAGACAAGGTAGCATGGGAACATAAAATCTTATAAAGTCCACACTGGATTAAACCGTATCACCCCATCTAGCTCAAATCTGATGGCTGCTGGTAGCAGAGATTTCATAAAAAGTAA
Organism: Corvus kubaryi; assembly: GCF_017639235.1. NCBI lineage: Eukaryota > Metazoa > Chordata > Aves > Passeriformes > Corvidae > Corvus > Corvus kubaryi. The sequence continues at coordinate 2,746,227 of NW_024581096.1, read as the reverse complement.
GCAAAGATACATAAACCAGGTTGTGCATAGAACGATGCCTTCCCTCATGTACTTGCTGCTACCCAGCACTCAGTAAGCAAAGGCTGCATCTGAACAATCTGTATCTGACAAACGTGAGTTCTCACTGAGGATTTCAGGATTTCTCTAAATATTAAGGTCTTTAACTCAAAAAATGCTGAGGATGAACAAGGACATTTTTATACTGTGGTGTATTTAAAAATCTATTTACTAAAAACATATTTTTGAAAAAGGAAACTTCAAACTAAGTCTCCAACTGAATAGGCCCTCCTAGGTATTACAACCTCTTCTTTACTTGTTATCTTTTTCTGATAGAAATACTGAAATTTTAGCAAAGGGGAGTAAAGATTAGAAATAAAAATAATCTAAATTGAAATATCTTTTAGGAATGCCAATCAAAGTAAACCCTTCTTTCAGCGTTGGTTTTCTCAGGACTTCAGGTCAATTCCTGCTCTCATACTAAAAGTTCCTAATGATTTTTAATGAGCTGTCTTCTGAAGAAGGTGAGTAAGGTTTGGTCCTTTCATCACATTTTCTGCTGTATAATGTAGCAGAAATTAAATATCTCAAATTATTTACATTGTGCATCCTTGTAGTATTAGTTGCCACGGTCAGAACTGGAGAAAGTACAGCAACAAGAAAATGAGTCAGCATTTTCCAAAGAAAAAGGAAAAATACTTGTAATAGTAAGAAGATGGGGGGAGAAAGATGCAGATCTCTGTTATGGAAGAGAGTCTGGTTTATGGAATGATAGAGTGGTGGTCTGTTAGAATTCATGAAATAGGGAGCTGGCTGTATACATGGAGTCCACTAGGTCTGGGATGTCAACAGAAAGATAACTCAGAATTGTATTTTAAGATACAGGTCTGCACAACTGTGCACACACTTTTGTAAATGTCCTTACATATTCTCAAGCACTTGATATGCTTACATAATGTGTGCACTTGGCACACTGAAACCAGAACTGGCAGTATCTCTCTGACAGTCTGATATATATGTTGGCAGTGGCTTTTTTTGCATGAAACAGAACTGTGTGAGGAGCTCAGGGGTGCATGGCAATGTTCATCTGTGTGAGCGTAGCTCTGAAAGTGATTTTTCTGTTTTTATGACTGGTGTTCCAAAGTCCAAAATCTAAGGAGGAATAAACCTCTACACCCATACACTCTGGGACAGCAGCTTTGCAGAAGAGGATCTTGGGGGTTCTGGTGAACATCGAGTTGAACATGAGCCAGTGCTGTGCCCTTGTGCAAAGTGGGCCAGCAGCCTCCTATGCTGCTTTAGGAAATGTTGCCAGCAGGTCGATGGAGCTCATCCTTCCTTTCTACTCAGGGCTGTTGAGGCCATATCTGGAATACTGGGTCCAGCAGTGGGCTCCCTAGTAGAAAAGAGGAAAGGACATACCAGAGCAGATCTAGTCAACTACCTTAGAGATGGTTAAGCAGCATCCCACATAAACGGCAAGGCTGTCAGACGTGGGATTGTTTAGCTTGGAGAAGAGAAGTCTTGGAGGGGGATATTATCAATATGTATAAAAAATACCTGATGGAATACTGTAAAGAAGACGCAGTCAGGCAGTTCTCAGTGGTATACAGTGATACGACGGCGGGTAAAAATTGAAATATAAAAAAAATAGATCAAAAATTTTTTTAAACTCCCTTTGTGCTGTGAGGCAGGTAGAATATTGGAACAGGTGCACTGAGAGGTTCTGGAGTCTCCATCCTTGGTGATACTCAGAATTCAACTGGTCATGGCCCTCAGCAACTCTCTGTAGCTGACGCTGCTTTGAGCAGGAGGTTTGGATCAAGTTAGTTCTAGATGTCCCTTCCAGCCTGTGACAAAGTCATCATGAATCTCCTTGGGAAAATTCAAAGACAAAGTTTCCTTATTTGACATATGCATCTGTTACTTCTATAAAATAGTTGTTAATTTTAAGTTCCTGTAAGTTCAAGAGAAGTTGAGAAAGTCACCTAAAAATCTCATCCTGATTGCATTCCTGTGCACAAAAAGATTATCATAGTGTTGCTTAAAGTTTTTAATTTTATGTAATTTCTACTTTTGTTTCCCTTTGCAGTCTACAGTGGGAATTCTCATGTTTTCAATAAGCACCAAATAGTAATTTCTGAGAGCTAATTAATGGAAGATTGTTTCCTAAGGCTATTTTAAAACATACTTCTGACACTCAATTTTGGCCAGTTTTTTATTGAACTGTCTGAATTTTCCCTGAATTACAAACCTTCAAAATTACTACCTGCTTTCCAAAGCACGCTAACAAAAAAGACTGCTTCGAAATACTTTACAAATTAAATGATGAAAAGAAGACTCCAGATCTATAAGTTAAAGAAAGCTGTATAGAGACAGGCATAACAGAAAGCATTTTAACTGTTTAACTGCACATGTTAACTGAAACTCTGCTGCTAGTCAGTATTAGCTGAGCAGAAACAAAGCACAGCAACACTTAGCTCAACAGGGAAGAATTTTTATAATCGTGATTCAAAACCATCTTTATGCCAACAAACCAGAGGTCTGCCCCAGCTAGATACCAATCGAGTAGCATTTATGGAGATCTCTGTGCTCCCTAGACATCTTTGCAGTCATTGCCATGGTACTCCTCTAAGTGTGTGTGTCAGATGGGGAGAGTGATAATGTCGATCATGGGATTCTGAATCACAGGCACTGCTGCTGTATCCAACCTCTGTTGGAGATGTTAGCGTTGTTTCAACTGCCAGATGAAAGTTAAGAAGTAAGGTGAGAGATTGCACCATGATAACCAGAATGTGGCCTGATAAAACTATAGTTAAATACCAAAAATAATGTTATGATACATAAGAAAACAAGGAAAGCAGTCAATATTCACTGCAAGAATCAATACTGTTATACATGATAATACCAGTAGCATAATGCCCTCTGAATCCATACAAGGTGATTTCTTGCGTTGTAGATGTTATAAACAGTAACAGCTTAAAGCTCTGACCTTAAAAATACTGTGAAGTAAAAAATACTGAGATCTTCCACTTCAGAAAACTCTTGGAAATAAAAAACCTCATTTTGCTTTCACAGGCTGTACTAAAAGCATTTCAGTAAGTTGTTTCAATGTGGCATGCTAGATCCCACAACTCTTAAAAATCATTTAATAGTACCTCACTTAGGAAATTGTCCTGATGATTTAACTGTGACTGTCCACAATGAGTAAAGTCAGGGAGATCTTTGTCTCCCTCCAAAGAAGAGTTTTTCAGGATATGGAGCAAGTTCATTACTGAGCATTCTTACCATATAAAGTCTCATTTTCCTTCAACTTAGACATTCAGCTTCTGTAAACATTTAATGGAATTTTCTTACATGGTTAAAATTTTCTTGTAATTTTGAGCGTATCAGGTTCTAGAAGCAAATTCTGACAGTGTTTATTCATTTTTGGTTGGCTGGCATATCTTCACTGATTTCTATGTCCTGAAGTGATTGCAAACTTAGTACCGTGTATCAGAGACTACACGTGTTCCAGGGACTCAAATCCCATTTTGAATAATGGGAGTTGGTCTACATGGGAATGTTTTGATAAAAAAGCTCAGATGTGGATAGTTTAACATACCCCTTCAGGACCAAGTAGTGCATGATAGTGCAGAGTAAGTATCCCCTAGCTTACTCCTTTCACAAAGGGGTAAGATGCGCATGTTGTTCTGAATAGATTCCTTGTAAAAAATTTTTCTAATTATACAAACCACATGCATCTAAAATGATGGAAAGGGATGGCAAAAAGATAAAACTATTTTCTGTGGAACTGAGTTAAGGTGGGTTTGCTTATTAAGAACAAAATCTGTTTACTCAATTTAAGCTGCAAGTTGAAAATGAAATCATTTAAGTCATATCTCCAGTTCAGAAAGCAAATAATGGAAGAAAAACGAAGGTTATTTACTAAGGCTAGAATTTTCAAAATAGCTGACCTCTATAGACTGATTTTTTATTTGTACCTTTGTCTTTGGAAGTGCTTTAATAGGTATTTGGGACTTGAAGATACAAGGTATTAGTATCTCCCTTTATAGATCTATCTTTCATAACTGGAGGCCAGATTTAGTAAAGGGCAAACAGACCTAAAAGTGAATTTATTACTCTATTATTTTTCTATGTTTGGAACAGCAATTCTGAAAATTCTGGAAATTCTACGTCTGCAGTAATGCAGCGTAACTTAGTTTTGACGAAGTGGAAGAGCTTACAGCACCTTGCCTAATGATAAACCTCACCGGCAGTCAGGACAGCAGTCTTGCTTGTCCTGACAAGGTTGATCCCAGAGGTGCTAGCATCCTCGAGAGCTTGACACACCATTTTGGTGCTCCTCATGAAACACAGTGTGGCCCATGCCACTTTGTTTTAGCCAAAGCTGAAGATGAGTCAATTTCTAGACCACTTGCACCTGCCTCCTAGAAAAGGGAGGAAAGTGAGAAAAGTAGAAAGTGAGTGCTAAAAGTAGAACAGACATCATCTTTGTCAGTCTCTTACTTGCTCCTTTCTTCCATCTGACACTCAATTGGCACATTCACAGCCCTTTCCAGTGCACTGCTGAGACTCCAAGACTGCATATGCTGGGTAAGCCAAACAGGTAAGCCTGCCCCTTGCATGAAGGGTCCTCCCAACAGCCGGGAAGCTGTGTCACAGCCCAGCAGCCAGGGATGCTGCCCATTTCTGAGGATCACCACAAACGGCAGTATTCTCCCTGGGAGGCATAAAACAGCATAGCTGTTCCTCTGTGACATAACCTGAAGGTATGAGGTGTGGGGAATTAGGGCGCACATTGCCATCATCTGACCCAGTGGAAAGAGTATTTTGCATGAGGAAGAAAAACTGTGTTGAGGTCTGGTCTGTACTTGGGTTTCAAGCAGTGCCATTGCAGGTAAACATCTAAAACTGTTAGGGAACTTCCTTTATGGTGTTCTAAGCCTTGCTCCCATAATGTTTTTCTATGTTTTAAGCAGATGAAATACATAAAGACACAGGGAAGTAGAGACTCAGAATTCAGGTAAAGGCTCATTATTCCTCAGCATTCTATATCTTCACCCTGGCAAACGTTGAATTTACCTGCACAGTACCGTGGTCTAGGGTTGGAGTACCCTGTAGGTTTAGGTTGGTTCGCCTTCCATTTTGACATGCCCTCTGCATTCATCACTCCCATTATGGGTTCCTGGAACCTAGAAGACGATACCAAAACGTAAGATACTACTGTAATTCAAGTCTTTCAATGGAATCTTCTCTTCTCTTCTCTTCTCTTCTCTTCTCTTCTCTTCTCTTCTCTTC